>NC_089532.1:11060836-11363614 GCF_963924715.1 Thunnus thynnus
CACTGAGCCTTAGTTCTCAACATTGCCAGTGATTTGTGTATTAAATCATTAATCCCAGTCCAATGTTTCTGTTAATTTATCAGTCATGTTACACAAATAATGGATTACGGGTTTCAGTTGAGTAGTTTGTGATTCACATTATATTTTGTTGAAGGGCTTCAGTCCTGCTGTGATTTCTTTTAAGCGTGTTTTGTGATGGTAGGGCAGATGTGTGTTTAATCAGTGATAGTGACAACAGGTGTGCATCATTAGCTGCACGTGAGTGATTGCCCTTTGTCAAGTTGAGGTAGGAAGGATGAAACTGTTCTGTAGTAAATGACATTGAGATTTTGTTGAATTTCTTGGGGTTCATTCTCACCTCTCTCTCATTGAAATTTTTATAATAAACATCACATTTTTTTGCACAAGCTCCTGCCTGCTGACCTGCTTCATTAACATCTCTTTAAGATTTTCCTTTGCCAAATAACAGAAGCTGCCCTTTATATGTGGTGGCAGCATACAATCACTTAAAAAAATACATTAGAAATTTTCAGAAATATGCTTTAACACTTTCTTGTCGCCCGATAACACTCTTATATCTGGCAGTTAATGATGAAGCAAGACCCAGTAGTTAACTTTGTATAACCACTGGAAACAGGGGAAACAGCTATCCTGGCTCTGTAGGTAAAGTAACAGAATCTGCCCCCCAGTATCTCTAAAGCTCATTAATTAACATGTTATATGTTGTTTGTTTAGTATGTAAAAAAAAAAAGAAGAAAAAAAGGAAATTACAAAAAGGACAAGCAGCAATTTTACATGTTTTTATGTGATCTAGTTGCATGCAGTGACTTCCTGGAATCTCGTCTTCACTGTGATGTTGCCAGGCAACCGAGACTTCTGTCCTTGTTAAATCAAACTGAAACAAACTTAAACTTTTTCATTTACAGTTTAAACTTATTCTTGACCGTTAAGTCCATCTCTTTATGAGTTAGCTGGAAATATGAAACCCTTGTTAGAGTGTAGCCATCGATAGCAACAACTATTTGAAGGTTTCTCTACTAATAGCTGCAGAAAATAATACAACTACTTCCCAAAATGAAATAAAGCTTTCCATTTAATTATTCAACATTTTACAATTTGATATGAATACACATTCAAATGTCACAAAGTAATAAAAGTCAACCATCTCCTATACTATTAGGTATTATAATGTCAAGTATAATGATACTGGCATGATTAAGAAGGTATTTTTCATGGCGAATATATTATAAAAGAAATACTGACACTGACTCATTATAATCAACAGTTTTATTTAATGATGGTTCAATGTTCATTTCACACTTTACATGTATGAATAATTTGTCTTGGAATGAAACTAAGAATATTAAGTTTCATTTGAAAAGTAATGAACATAACGCAGAATATAAGGAAGATCAGTATTAGAAAGCAACATGCACATTAAAACAGTGAGTAGAGAGATGTGAAACTTGCAGAAACAGCTGAACAGAGAAGATCTGTAGCTTCATCAAGATCTCTAGCAAAGAAAAAGAAGCATCATTTCCAGACAGGAAGTGTTGCTGAAGCTCTACTCTGAGCAGCGGTCAGGGTCCAGGGTTTGAGTGACAGGGGTCTGTCCACTCAGACTGGCCTCACAGCTCACTGAGCCCGCCTTCTTCCACTGGTCTGCAGAGAGGCTCAGGGTGCTGCTCCGGCTGTAGTGGCCGTCCCTCCCCAGGACCTCCGAGCCGTGTGACACCCCTGAGGAGCTGCTGCTGCCCCCCACCTTCCAGTCCAGCCTCCAGGCTGAGGGGAAACCCCCGCTGGACAGACACACCAGTGTGGCACTGCCCTGCTGCAGCTGCTCTCTGGAGGGGGGGAGGACGGTCAGGGTGGGCCGCACCACACCCACTGGAGGAGAGAGAGGGGGAGGAGAGGGGGGAGAAAAGACAAAGACGGAAAACTTTAGAGCTTGTGCTGCTGTTGCACTCATACACTAAGAATCAGACCATCAGACACATGAGTTCAATGCAGTGAAAAAGGTTCATTGATAATAATTATTGATGACATCTTCATATCTGTTTCATAATGTGAGACAGTGAATAATTCATTTTCTTGTGTTTAAACTGACAGAAGTGAAACACTCATGTGAATACAGTTAAAACTTTGTCATCTGTCTCTTTCACTTCCTTTTCACTACATGTGAAATAAATGAACCGTGAACACAAAGCTGAGCTGCATTAACTGATAAAATCATATTAGCGGTAAACAACAATAGATTTTAAAAACAGTTTGGATGATCAAAATAAGTGAATTTAAAAAAAAACCCAAAAAACTACTGATGTTTCGTAGATAAATCTTTATTTTTCTTCCCCCAAATATTGTTGTCAAACATTTGAATGCAGATAATATTTAAAAGTTAAATAAAAGTTAAAAGTCATCGTAAAAATAGTATATTAGAAAATGTATGTTTATCTTTTTTATCCAAAAATGTATTATCTTAAATACTGAGTGAATTTTGATCTCTGCAAAGTTTCTTCTCAGATTGTGAGATCAGCCTTGTTTGATTAATAACAAAATTCACTTTTTTAAAAACATGCAAACACTGAAGTTGATCACCTTCTCATTTAACATTTGATAAAAGTTATAAATGCTATATATAAAAAGTAATAAATCTCTGGTACTTACAGTCAACGATGAGTTTGGTTCCTCCACCAAAAGTGGACCACAGTGGTACAAACTCATTAAGTGGCCGTACAAAAACCTCCTACACTGTGAACAAGCATCTATCCACTGAAAAAACTCTGCTTTTTAAAACAACAAAGAAAAAATGATACTTTATTGAATCTACAACACTTTTTTAATAATATAGATCGAAATTATTATATAAAACAAGACTATTTCTTTAATTTTTCTTTAATTTTTCTACACATGACAGAAAACCGATTACAGTCTCCTTGTAACAAAGTCGTTTGTTTCACAATTTAATCAGTTGATACATAGTTAAATGAACATGATGCGTAATAATAATAATGATTTATAAACTTATATTAAGCAAAACTGAAATATATAATTTATATATGGTAATACGTATAAATAGAAAAACAGACACATCATACCAATCACAGTCGACACAAACTTATCCTTAAATCCTCAACTGCACTTCTATAAATATAATTTTCCATTAAGATCATAGATGGTGTAAATCCAAACAGTATTTCTCCTGATTTTGTGTCCCACGTTGCCTTCAGTCTGTTGAGAGCAGAGAAATCATTTCCATAGAGAGGAGGCTTTGCATCGTCAGCTGATCCTCCAGTGAACTGAGAAGGTTTATAGTCCTGTGAGTTCAACACTGCAGGACTCAGATCTGTCAGTCAACACAGCAGAAAGCACAACCACCATGACTCTCATCACCATCCTCATCTGGACGCTGGCCTGCTGCTGTTTTACAGGTTCATTCACTCAGCAACATTTCAAACATGATGTGTTTCCTTTTCTGTCATTAATTTCTGCTGATAAATGAAAGATTTGTTTCTGTCTGCAGGATGCAGCGGTCAGGTGACTGTGACTCAACCTCCAGTAGTGACATCTACTCCAGGATCCACTGTCACTCTGACCTGTAAAACCAGCCAGGCTGTTTATAGATATAGTGATGGAGATGCTATGTCCTGGTATCAACAGAAATCTGGACAGACTACAAAACTCCTAATAAGACTTGCAAGCAAACGTGAATCAGGAACACCAGCTCGGTTTAGTGGCAGTGGAAGCAGCGCTGACTTCTCTTTGACTATCAGCGGAGTTCAGACTGAAGATGCAGCAGTTTACTACTGTCAGAGTGGACACTATATAAACAGTGCTGATGTGTTCACACAGTGATTTGTAGTCGTACAAAAACCTCCCTCAGTCAGACTGCAGAGACACTGAGCTGTTACAGCAGGAACCGACTGCAGCTGCTGAAGAGGAAGAGACTCTGACACAGACCACTGAACACAGAGCTGACAGTAACCTCACCAAGCACAAACTGTACCAATCACAAACAACATGTACACATGAATATATTGGCATATTTTATATTTTTAAATATCTTCCTTTTATTCCATGTCAAAAAGTGTGAAACTGACATTGAAACTAACCATCATGATGTTCATTTTCCACATACAGTGATATCAGAAGTTGTGAAAAAAAAAAAAAAACTGAAAATTTTCCACAATCTAGAAACTTAGACACACATCAACGTGTTGTTTGTCACTTGAAAACATTATTCACTGGACATTCTCAGATATCTGCTGATTCATTGTCTAGTTGACTGATACAAACTCTCATATCTGTCAGTTAAAGACAAAGCAAGAGCCAGGAGCTAGTTAGCTTAGCTTAGCATAACAGCTGGAAACAGAGGGAAACAGCTAGCCTGGCTCTGTCTGAAGGCAACAAAATCTGCCCACCAGTACCTCTAAAGCTCATTAATTAACATGTTATATGTTGCCTGTTTAATCCCCCAAAAAACAAATTGAAAAAACAAGACAAGTTGTGGTTTAACAGGGGTTTATGTGATGTTGCCAGACAACCAGCAGAAACTTTGGCTTTTGTTAATATTAAACAAGCCAGATATTAATTAGTGAGCTTTGGAGGTTTTATAAGCAGATTTTGTTACCTACAGACCAGCTAGCTGTTTCTCCCTATTTACATTTGTAATGCTAAGCTAAACAGGAGCCATAGCTCCATATTTATGTACAAATAAAAAAGTGGTGTCGATCTTCTCATCTACCTCTCGGCAAGAAATCAAATAACTGTATTTCCCAAGATGTCAAACTATTCCTTTGAGATTTTTTTTTGTAAACATCAATCAACAACATGTTGTTTACTCACATCTTGTCTCACAGGATGTAGTCCAACATTTTCTAATAATGTTCTTCTCTTATCTCATTGAAACTCATCCTTCTATTAACAGGGTTGTTAAAACATTATTTATGCTAACAGTATCATTTTATTAACACAAACAGCAGCCCAAACAGAACATTTAGTGGCTGTCTAAGATCCTGCACACCAAACAATCAACTTCAACTTATTACTCAACTTTTCAGATAAATCAAATACCAAATATACAATATAACATACTTTAATTAAAGTAGACACCTGTTAAGTGTGAAGGGAAAGAGTTGGTCACCTAAAACACTGAGCAGGCCCTAAAGTGAGATAAAATGGGTTTAAATTCCTGCCTTTGTGCTAACAACAAAAATAAAGTCAATGTTTTCTGGATGAACTTTGAATTAGAATGATCCTCTGTAGAGATTGATCTCTCACTCCTCCTCACTTCTGCTCTTTCTGTTTCACAACAACAGGTGTGTGTTTGCCTTCTTAAATGTATTTTGCATGACTTTCATGCATCACTGCTCCTCAGAGTTTAAGTTCTTGTGTCACAGAGAGTCTGAACTGCTTTCATGCACTCACACTGAAAACTGCATCAGGATGATGTCGCCAATAACTCTGCTGGTCATGTTGGGTTTTCTGAGTCAGGGTGAGAGATTCTGAAAATGTTTTGGTGCAAATCCAGTCTGTGTTCTCCCTTTTACTTTTGCTTAAATGTCTTTTCTATTTTTCTCTCCGATCACAACCTGAACTGCTTCTCCATTGGCTATTGGCTATAATATTTACTCTTTAAGATTTTTCATTTCTCATTTCAGAGTCTTCTGCCAACAATTTTCTGACTCAGACTGACAAATTCAAGTCTGTTAGTCTTGGAGGGACGGTGACCATCAGCGCCACAGGGAGTTCAGATATTGGTGCTGATCTCAGTTGGTACCTTCAGAAACCTGGACAAGCTCCCAAACTTCTAATATATTACGCATCAACTCTAAACTCAGGAACTCCATCTCGATTCAGTGGCAGTAGATCTGGTTCTGGTTACACTCTGACCATCAGTGGTGTTCAGGCTGAAGATGCTGGAGATTACTACTGTCTTGGTGCCCATGGTGATGGCACGTTCACACAGTGATTTAGAGTCGTACAAAAACCTCCTTCAGTTTGACTGAAGTGAAAACGGCCTGCTGCAGCTGCAGAGGGTTGATGAAGAGACTGTGATGAGGATAACTGGTCGAGTGAACACAACACTGTGACTCTGACACACAAGAGTCATCAAGCAGAACCACAATGAACCCAAATTAGACTGAAACAAACTGAAAGACATTTTCCAACCTGCAGTTTTTAAGTTAAATCTTCATCATTATTTCACATCATTTCAAGAACAGAGTTGTTGTAAGAATATATCCTCTGACAGCAACAAAATTCAACAATATTTCCACCAATAGTTTTACATTCAGCAGCACAAAACAATCTACTGTAACAGTTTCATCTAAAAAAGTTTTTGATTCAGAAATGATAAATATGTTATACTTTATATTTCATATTATATTGTTACACATACTATAAAATAATGAATAGAAACCTGAAGTGATGTTGAAGTGAAGCATGTTGGAAAGATGAGGTATAATACTGGCATGAATATGCATTTCTCATGAATAATATATCACAAAATACACACAAAGATAGTGATTTACTATAATATTCAGTTTTATTTTATTGGTTACATGTTTGACTGATTAAAAAATGGTTATATTGAAACATAATGGCAATGCATCAGAATATGAGTAAGATTAGTGAGAGAAAACTGAATACACATCAAGATAGAGTCATGATTTTGCACAAACAGTTGAACAGAGTAGATCTGTAGCCTCATCAATATCTCTGAACTACAACACACCTACTGGAGAAGAAAGAGGGAGGAATACATCTTCACTCAGCTACATAGATTCAATTCTTTTCTTGTATTTTTTGTAATAGAGAAACATCTATCGACACCAAATCATGTTTTTTTTTTCACATTTACTCTCAGCAGAAGAGCTCTGACAAATGTTGCCTGATCACATATTTCAGTCATGATTTTTTCAACACTGAAAATCTAATTCCAAAATATATTTTCCAAGTTTTTTAATCATGATATAAATTTGTATTTAAAAAAAACCCATTCTTGTTGCTACATTATTCTACTTCCATTATCAGTTAAAATGTTAATTAATTTTGTTACTTAAGTCCGAAGCTTTTCAATTTCCACAGAGAGGAGAATCAGTTAAAGTTGTAAAACCTTTTCATTTCTTATCACTCTTCATAAGATAAAAGAACAAAATATTTATAATGTTTTCTTTCATCAGTGCAAGCTTTATTAGCAAAAACATCAATCATCAACAGGACAGTTATTAAGCACACTCACATCTAGCTGCTGAGCTACACACATTACTCTCTAAGTTGTTGTTGTTCTCTGTCACACAAAGCTTCAGTTTACTCTACAGACATTAAAACTCATATTGATCAGATGAGCAGGTGTGTTCCTCCTGCTCCCCCCAGACACAGCTCCTGTCCTGGGCTTCAGCCAGCCCCTCTAGCCCTTACACTGGCTCCTGTGGAGGGACTTGGTCTGGCTGTGGTCCTGATGGAGGACCTTGCAGGAGTACACCTCTCCTTCCATCCAGCGCTCCTGGCTCAGGCTCAGGATGCTGCTGCTGCTGTAGCGTCCACTCTTCTCCTCCTCTGAGCTGCTCAGGACCCCCTCTGTCACCTCTCTACCGTCCACCTCCCAGCTCACCACGGCTCCCTGAGGAGAGTAGCCGGTCAGCAGGCAGGCCAGCGTGGCCGAGCCCCCAGAGAGCTGCTGAGAAGAGGGGGGAAGCAGAGAGACTGAGGGCCTGACCATGGGGCCAGCTGGAGGGGAGAGCAGAGACACACAAGGAGCAGATTAACTTCTACTGTAGGACAGACAGCTGAGTTATGATACATGACAGAGGTTAACAATGCTGTGGATTAACTGTGTGTGTGACACTGTGATCAGACAGAGGAGAGGCAGTGAGAAATGGGAGGAAATGAGGGTTTTGTTAATAAAGCTAAATGGTGTGTGTACTTTTGACATTTAAAGCAATGAATCCATATCATCAGAAATCAACAAGAATTAGACAATATTCAACATGAGGCAGGTGTAAATGTAATGATTTTTTAAAATGAATGAACGATAAATGAAATCTTCATATATGCTTTATAATGTGTAATGATTTTCTTGATGAGTTTATATAAAAGTTAAGAGGTGAAACACTAATGTGTGATTACAGTTAAAGACTTTGTCATCTGTCTGTTTCACTTCCTTTTCTCAACATCAAACTAACCAACTGTGAACACAAACTACAGCAAAACTGGATCTAAATATAAACTCATTTATTTGTTTTACAGAAACCAACATCATATTTTAAATCTAAAAATTGTTTCAATATTAAAAAATAATGAATAAAGTTAAATTTATTGTTTGGTTGTTAAAGTGTTTGTCAGAGAAATTTTACAACGACATTTTGTGAAACAAACAATTGACTAAAAGTAAAATATATGAAAATTAGATTTTTTTTTGTTGCAAATATGTCATCATAACACCATCTACAATAATAAACAATTAATAATATCTGCACAAAGTTTTCTCCAAACTTCAGCTGAGCTTAATGCAAAGTGAAAAATACCCATAATATATAAATTACCCCAAATAAATACTAATTTTATCACGTTCTGGTGCAAAACTCGGTATAATATATTATGTTGTAGAAATGAGAAATCTCTGGTACTTACAGTTAATGATGAGTTTGGTTCCTCCACCAAAAGTGTACCACAGTGATACAAACTCATTAAGTGGCCGTACAAAAACCTCCTGCACTGTGAACAAGCATCTATCCACTGAAAAAAACTCTGTTTTTAAAAATTACAGAGCAACACTTATACTTTATCAAATCTACAATACTTTTTTAATAATGTAGATTGAAATTATTGTATGAAACAAGATTATTTATTTAATTTTTCTTTACTTTTCTACATCAGATAGAAAAAGGATTACAGTCTACTTGCAACAAAGTCATCACAATTTCATATCCGTTAACAATAATACATGGTTAAATGAACATGATGCTTTTTTAATAAAATAGATTTACAATCTCATATTAATCAGAAATGAAATATATTATTTATCTACAATAAACCTTGTAAGTCGATTAAACGTAAACAAATAGAAATATCAAACCAACCACAGTCGACACAAACTTTTCCATAAATCCTCAACTGCACTTCTATAAATATAATTTTCCATTAAGATCATAGATGGTGTAAATCCAAACAGTATTTCTCCTGATTTTGTGTCCCACGTTGCCTTCAGTCTGTTGAGAGCAGAGAAATCATTTCCATAGAGAGGAGGCTTTGCATCGTCAGCTGATCCTCCAGTGAACTGAGAAGGTTTATAGTCCTGTGAGTTCAACACTGCAGGACTCAGATCTGTCAGTCAACACAGCAGAAAGCACAACCACCATGACTCTCATCACCATCCTCATCTGGACACTGGCCTGCTGCTGTTTTACAGGTTCATTCACTCAGTAACATTTCAAACATGATGTGTTTCCTTTTCTGTCATTAATTTCTGCTGATAAATGAAAGATTTGTTTCTGTCTGCAGGATGCAGCGGTCAGGTGACTGTGACTCAACCTCCAGTAGTGACATCTACTCCAGGATCCACTGTCACTCTGACCTGTAAAACCAGCCAGGCTGTTTATAGAGATAGTTTTGGAGATGATGCTATGTCCTGGTATCAACAGAAATCTGGACAGACTCCAAAACTCCTAATATATGATGCAAGCACAAGTTATTCAGGAACACCAGCTCGGTTTAGTGGCAGTGGAAGCAGCTCTGACTTCTCTTTGACCATCAGTGGAGTTCAGACTGAAGATGCAGCAGTTTACTACTGTCAGAGTTACCACAGTGGTGGAGTGTTCACACAGTGATTTGTAGTCGTACAAAAACCTCCCTCAGTCAGACTGCAGAGACACTGAGCTGTTACAGCAGGAACCGACTGCAGCTGCTGAAGAGGAAGAGACTCTGACACAGACCACTGAACACAGAGCTGACAGTAACCTCACCAAGCACAAACTGTACCAATCACAAACAACATGTACACATGGATATATTGGCACATTTTATATTTTTAAATATCTTCCTTTTATTCCATGTCAAAAAGTGTGAAACTGACATTGAAACTAACCATCATGATGTTCATTTTCCACATACAGTGATATCAGAAGTTGTGAAAAAAAAAAAACAGAACATTTTCCACAATCTAGAAACTTAGACACACATCAACATGTTGTTTGTCACTTGAAAACATTATTCACTGGACATTCTCAGATATTTGCTGATTCACTGTCTTGTTGACTGATACAAACTCTCATATCTGTCAGTTAAAGACAAAGCAAGAGCCAGTAGCCAGTTAGCTTAGCTTAGCATAACAACTGGAAACAGAGGGAAACAGCTAGCCTGGCTCTGTCTGAAGGCAACAAAATCTGCGCACCAGTACCTCTAAAGCTCATTAATTAACATGTTATATGTTGCCTGTTTAATCCCCCAAAAAACAAATTGAAAAAGCAAGACAAGTTGTGGTTTAACAGGGGTTTATGTGATGTTGCCAGACAACCAGCAGAAACTTTGGCTTTTGTTAATATTAAACAAGCCAGATATTAATTAGTGAGCTTTAGAGGTTTTATGGGCAGATTTTGTTACCTACAGACAAGCTAGCTGTTTCTCCCTATTTACATTTGTAATGCTAAGCTAACCAGGAGCCATAGCTCCATATTTATGTACAAATAAAAAAGTGGTATCGATCTTCTCATCTACCTCTCGGCAAGAAATCAAATAACTGTGTTTCCCAAGATGTCAAACTATTCCTTTGGGATTTTTTCTGTAAACATCAATCAACAACATACTCACATCTTGTCTCACAGGATATAGTCCAACATTTTCTAATAATGTTCTTCTCTTATCTCATTGAAACTCATCCTTCTATTAACAGGGTTGTTAAAACATTATTTATGCTAACAGTATCATTTTATTAACACAAACAGCAGCCCAAACAGAATATTTAGTGGCTGTCTAAGATCCTGCACACCAAACAATCAACTTCAACTTATTACTCAACTTTTCAGATAAATCAAATACCAAATAATCAATATAACATACTTTAATTAAAGTGGACACCTGTTAAGTGTGAAGGGAAAGAGTTGGTCACCTAAAACGCTGAGCAGGCCCTAAAGTGAGATAAAATGGGTTTAAATTCCTGCCTTTGTGCTTACAACAAAAATAATAAAAATGATTGTGAAAACAGAGAAATCAAAATCAATCAAATGTTTGGTCAGATCATGCTGAGTTAAGTGTTCATCCAATCTGCCAGCAGGTGGCGCCATACAACCTAAACAACATAATAAAGAGGATAAAGTCAATGTTTTCTGGATGAACTTTGAATTAGAATGATCCTCTGTTGAGGTTGATCTCTCACTCCTCCTCACCTCTGCTCTTTCTGTTTCACAACAACAGGTGTGTGTTTGCCTTCTTAAATGTATTTTGCATGACTTTCATGCATCACTGCTCCTCAGAGTTTAAGTTCTTGTGTCACAGAGAGTCTGAACTGTTTTCATGCACTCACACTGAAAACTGCATCAGGATGATGTCGCCAATAACTCTGCTGGTCATGTTGGGTTTTCTGAGTCAGGGTGAGAGATTCTGAAAATGTTTGGTGCAAATCCAGTCTGTGTTCTCCCTTTTACTTTTGCTTAAATGTCTTTTCTATTTTTCTCTCTGATCACAACCTGAACTGCTTCTCCATTGGCTATTGGCTATAATATTTACTCTTTAAGATTTTTCATTTCTCATTTCAGAGTCTTCTGCCAACAAATTTCTGACTCAGACTGACAAATCCAAGTCTGTTAGTCTTGGAGGGACGGTGACCATCAGTGCCACAGGGAGTTCAGATATTGGTGGTGATCTCAGTTGGTACCTTCAGAAACCTGGACAAACTACCAAACTTCTTATATACAGCGCATCAACTCTAAACTCAGGAACTCCATCTCGATTCAGTGGCAGTAGATCTGGTTCTGGCTACACTCTGACCATCAGTGGTGTTCAGGCTGAAGATGTTGGAGATTACTTCTGTCTTGGTGACCATGGTGGTGGAGTGTTCACACAGTGATTTATAGCCGTACAAAAACCTCCTTCAGTTTGACTGAAGTGAAAACGGCCTGCTGCAGCTGCAGAGGGTTGATGAAGAGACTGTGATGAGGATAACTGGTCGAGTGAACACAACACTGTGACTCTGACACACAAGAGTCATCAAGCAGAACCACAATGAACCCAAATTAGACTGAAACAAACTGAAAGACATTTTCCAACCTGCAGTTTTTAAGTTAAATCTTCATCATTATTTCACATCATTTCAAGAACAGAGTTGTTGTAAGAATATATCCTCTGACAGCAACTGATGTTCAACAATATTTCCACCAATAGTTTTACATTCAGCAGCACAAAACAATCTACTGTAACAGTTTCATCTAAAAAAGTTTTTGATTCAGAAATGATATATATGTTATACTTTATATTTCATATTATATTGTTACACATACTATAAAATAATGAATAGAAACCTGAAGTGATGTTGAAGTGAAGCCTGTTGGAAAGATGAGGTATAATACTGGCATGAATATGCATTTCTCATGAATAATATATCACAAAATACACACAAAGATAGTGATTTACTATAATATTCAATTTTATTTTATTGGTTACATGTTTGACTGATTAAAAAATGGTTATATTGAAACATAATGGCAATGCATCAGAATATGAGTAAGATTAGTGAGAGAAAACTGAATACACATCAAGATAGAGTCATGATTTTGCACAAATAGTTGAACAGAGTAGATCTGTAGCCTCATCAATATCTCTGAACTACAACACACCTACTGGAGAAGAAAGAGGGAGGAATACATCTTCACTCAGCTACATGGATTCAATTCTTTTCTTGTATTTTTTGTAATAGAGAAACATCTTTCGGCACCAAATCATGTTTTTTTTTTCACATTTACTCTCAGCAGAAGAGCTCTGACAAATGTTGCCTGATCACATATTTCAGTCATGATTTTTTCAACACTGAAAATCTAATTCCAAAATATATTTTCCAAGTTTTTTAATCATGATATAAATTTGTATTTTAAAAAAAACCATTCTTGTTGCTACATTATTCTCCTTCCATTATCAGTTAAAATGTTGTTAATTAACTTTGTCACTTAAGTCCGAAGCTTTTCAATTTCCACAGAGAGGAGAATCAGTTAAAGTTGTAAAACCTTTTCATTTCTTATCACTCTTCATAAGATAAAAGAACAAAATATTTATATGTTTTCTTTCATCAGTGCAAGCTTTATTAGCAAAAACATCAATCATCAACAGGACAGTTATTAAGCACACTCACATCTAGCTGCTGAGCTACACACATTACTCTCTAAGTTGTTGTTGTTCTTTGTCACACAAAGCTTCAGTTTACTCTACAGACATTAAAACTCATATTGATCAGATGAGCAGGTGTGTTCCTCCTGCTCCCCCCAGACACAGCTCCTGTCCTGGGCTTCAGCCAGCCCCTCTAGCCCTTACACTGGCTCCTGTGGAGGGACTGGGTCTGGCTGTGGTCCTGATGGAGGACCTTGCAGGAGTACAGCTCTCCTTCCATCCAGCGCTCCTGGCTCAGGCTCAGGATGCTGCTGCTGCTGTAGCGTCCGCTCTTCTCCTCCTCTGAGCTGCTCAGGACCCCCTCTGTCACCTCTCTACCGTCCACCTCCCAGCTCACCACGGCTCCCTGAGGAGAGTAGCCGGTCAGCAGGCAGGCCAGCGTGGCCGAGCCCCCAGAGAGCTGCTGAGAGGAGGGGGGAAGCAGAGAGACTGAGGGCCTGACCATGGGGCCAGCTGGAGGGGAGAGCAGAGACACACAAGGAGCAGATTAACTTCTACTGTAGGACAGACAGCTGAGTTATGATACATGACAGAGGTTAACAATGCTGTGGATTAACTGTGTGTGTGACACTGTGATCAGACAGAGGAGAGGCAGTGAGAAATGGGAGGAAATGAGGGTTTTGTTAAAAAAGCTAAATGGTGTTTGAACTTGTAATTTTGACATTTAAAGCAATGAATCTATTGTGGCAAATCATCATAAATCACTAAGAATCAGACAATATACAACATGAGTTAGGTTCAAATGTAATGATTCATTTCATTTAATGATCATTAAATTAAATCTAAATGTGTTAGAGTAAATAATTATTCTTGCAATGATTTTCTTGATGAGTTTATATAAAAGTTAAGAGGTGAAACACTAATGTGTGATTACAGTTAAAGACTTTGTCATCTGTCTGTTTCACTTCCTTTTCTCAACATCAAACTAACCAACTGTAAACACAAACTACAGCAAAACTGGATCTAAATATAAACTCATTTATTTGTTTTACAGAAACCAACATTATATTTTAAATCTAAAAATTGTTTGAATGTTAAAAAATAATAAATAAAGTTAAATTTATTGTTTGGTTGTTAAAATGTTTGTCAGAGAAATTTTACAACAACATTTTGTGAAACAAACAATTGATTAAAAATAAAATATATGAAAATTAGATTTTTTTTTGCAAATATGTCATCATAACACCATCTACAATAATAAACAATTAATAATATCTGCAAAAAGTTTTCTCCAAACTTTAGCTGAGCTCAATGCAAAGCGAAAAATACCCATAATATATAAATTACCCAAAATAAATACCAATTTTATCACGTTCTGGTGCAAAACTCAGTATAATATATTATGTTGTAGAAATGAGAAATCTCTGGTACTTACAGTTAATGATGAGTTTGGTTCCTCCACCAAAAGTGTACCACAGTGATACAAACTCATTAAGTGGCCGTACAAAAACCTCCTGCACTGTGAACAAGCATCTATCCACTTAAAAAACTCTGTTTTTTAAAAATTACAGAGCAACACTTATACTTTATCAAATCTAAAACACTTTTTTAATGATGTAGATTGAAATTATTGTATGAAACAAGATTATTTATTTAATTTTTCTTTACTTTTCTACATCAGACAGAAAAAGGATTACAGTCTACTTTTTACAGTCATCACAATTTCATATCCGTTAACAATAATACATAGTTAAATTAACATGATACTTTTTTAATAATATAGATTTACAATCTCATATTAATCAGAAATGAAATATATTATTTATCTACAATAAACCCTGTAAGTCGATTAAACGTAGACAAACAGACACATCATACCAACCACAGTCGACACAAACTTTTCCATAAATCCTCAACTGCACTTCTATAAATATAATTTTCCATTAAGATCATAGATGGTGTAAATCCAAACAATATTTCTCCTGATTTTGTGTCCCACGTTGCCTTCAGTCTGTTGAGAGCAGAGAAATCATTTCCATAGAGAGGAGGCTTTGCATCGTCAGCTGATCCTCCAGTGAACTGAGAGGGTTTATAGTCCTGTGAGTTCAACACTGCAGGACTCAGATCTGTCAGTCAACACAGCAGAAAGCACAACCACCATGACTCTCATCACCATCCTCATCTGGACGCTGGCCTGCTGCTGTTTTACAGGTTCATTCACTCAGCAACATTTCAAACATGATGTGTTTCCTTTTCTGTCATTTATTTCTGCTGATAAATGAAAGATTTGTTTCTGTCTGCAGGATGCAGCGGTCAGGTGACTGTGACTCAACCTCCAGTAGTGACATCTACTCCAGGATCTACTGTCACTCTGACCTGTAAAACCAGCCAGGCTGTTTTTAGATATAGTAGTGGAGATTATATGTTCTGGTATCAACAGAAATCTGGACAGGCTCCAAAACTCCTAATAAAATTTGCAAGCACACGTGAATCAGGAACACCAGCTCGGTTTAGTGGCAGTGGAAGCAGGTCTGACTTCTCTTTGACCATCAGTGGAGTTCAGACTGAAGATGCAGCAGTTTACTACTGTCAGAGTTACCACAGTAGTTGGCCGTTCACACAGTTATTTGTAGTCGTACAAAAACCTCCCTCAGTCAGACTGCAGAGACACTGAGCTGTTACAGCAGGAACCGACTGCAGCTGCTGAAGAGGAAGAGACTCTGACACAGACCACTGAACACAGAGCTGACAGTAACCTCACCAAGCACAAACTGTACCAATCACAAACAACATGTACACATGAATATATTGGCATATTTTATATTTTTAAATATCTTCCATTTATTCCATGTCAAAAAGTGTGAAACTGACATTGAAACTAACCATCATGATGTTCATTTTCCACATACAGTGATATCAGAAGTTGTGAAAAAAAAAAAAAACGGAACATTTTCCACAATCTAGAAACTTAGACACACATCAACATGTTGTTTGTCACTTGAAAACATTATTCACTGGACATTCACAGATATTTGCTGATTCATTTTCTTGTTGACTGATACAAACTCTCATATCTGTCAGTTAAAGACAAAGCAAGAGGCAGTAGCCAGTTAGCTTAGCATAACAACTGGAAACAGAGGGAAACAGCTAGCCTGGCTCTGTCTGAAGGAAAAAAAAATCTGCCCACCAGTACCTCTAAAGCTCTTCTGCCAACAAATTTCTGACTCAGACTGACAAATCCAAGTCTGTTAGTCTTGGAGGGACGGTGACCATCAGCGCCACAGGGAGTTCAGATATTGGTGCTTATCTCAGTTGGTACCTTCAGAAACCTGGACAAGCTCCCAAGCTTCTTATATATGCAGCATCATATCGCTTCTCAGGAACTCCATCTCGATTCAGTGGCAGTAGATCTGGTTCTCGCTACACTCTGACCATCAGTGGTGTTCAGGCTGAAGATGTTGGAGATTACTACTGTCTGGGCTGGCATAGTGATTACACGTTCACACAGTGATTTAGAGTTGTACAAAAACCTCCTTCAGTTTGACTGAAGTGAAAACGGCCTGCTGCAGCTGCAGAGGGTTGATGAAGAGACTGTGATGAGGATAACTGGTCGAGTGAACACAACACTGTGACTCTGACACACAAGAGTCATCAAGCAGAACCACAATGAACCCAAATAAAACTGACACATACTGAAAGACCCTCTTACATTTACAGTTAAAACTTCAGTTCTTGTCAGTTTATTCAATATCTTTATGAATAAGCTGGAAACATTTAGCTCTTGTTAGAGTATAGCCACCAATAGAAACAAATATTTGACAGATTTTCCACTAATGCAGAACAAAATAATACAACTACAGCCCAAAAGGAAATAAAGCTTTCCAATTTATTATTCCACATTTTAAAATTCCAAATGATTTCATACTCAAAATTAATGTCACTAGTTAATAAAAAAGCAACCATCTCTTGTACTATTAGATATACAGTATTATAACATCAGGAATGATGATATTTGGATGATCAAGAAGCTATTTTTCATAATGAATTGATTTTAAAAGAAATACAAACACACTGTCTCATTATAATCAACAGTTTTATTGAATAATGGTTCAATGTTCATTTCACACTTTACATGTATGAATAATTTCTCTTGGAGTGAAACTCAGAATATTAAGTTTCATTTGAAAAGTAATGAACATAAAGCAGAATATAAGGAAGATCAGTATTAGAAAGCAACATGCACATTAAAACACTGAGTAGAGAGATGTGAAACTTGCAGAAACAGCTGAACAGAGAAGATCTGAAGCTTCATCAAGATCTCTAGCAAAGAAAAAGAAGCATCATTTCCAGACAGGAAGTGTTGCTGAAGCTCTACTCTGAGCAGCGGTCAGGGTCCAGGGTTTGAGTGACGGGGGTCTGTCCACTCAGACTGGCCTCACAGCTCACTGAGCCCACCTTCCTCCACTGGTCTGCAGAGAGGCTCAGGGTGCTGCTCCGGCTGTAGTGGCCGTCCCTCCCCAGGACCTCCGCGCCGTGTGACACCCCTGAGGAGCTGCTGCTGCCCCCCACCTTCCAGTCCAGCCTCCAGGCTGAGGGGAAGCCCCCGCTGGACAGACACACCAGTGTGGCACTGCCCTGCTGCAGCTGCTCTCTGGAGGGGGGGAGGACGGTCAGGGTGGGCCGCACCACACCCACTGGAGGAGAGAGAGGGGGAGGAGAGGGGGGAGAAAAGACAAAGACGGAAAACTTTAGAGCTTGTGCTGCTGTTGCACTCATACACTAAGAATCAGACCATCAGATACATGAGTTCAATGCAGTGAAAAAGGTTCATTGATAATAATTATTGATGACATCTTCATATCTGTTTCATAATGTGAGACAGTGAATAATTCATTTTCTTGTGTTTAAACTGACAGAAGTGAAACACTCATGTGAATACAGTTAAAACTTTGTCATCTGTCTCTTTCACTTCCTTTTCACTACATGTGAAATAAGTGAACCGTGAACACAAAGCTGAGCTGCATTAACTGATAAAATCATATTAGCGGTAAACAACAATAGATTTTAAAAACAGTTTGGATGATCAAAATAAGTGAATTTAAAAAAAAACCCAAAAAACTACTGATGTTTCGTAGATAAATCTTTGCTTTTTTCCCCCAAATTTTGTTGTCAAACATTTGAATGCAGATAATATTTAAAAGTTAAATAAAAGTTAAAAGTCATCGTAAAAATAGTATATTAGAAAATGTATGTTTATCTTTTTTATCCAAAAATGTATTATCTTAAATACTGAGTGAATTTTGATCTCTGCAAAGTTTCTTCTCAGATTGTGAGATCAGCCTTGTTTGATTAATAACAAAATTCACTTTTTTAAAAACATGCAAACACTGAAGTTGATCACCTTCTCATTTAACATTTGATAAAAGTTATAAATGCTATATATAAAAAGTAATAAATCTCTGGTACTTACAGTCAACGATGAGTTTGGTTCCTCCACCAAAAGTGGACCACAGTGATACAAACTCATTAAGTGGCCGTACAAAAACCTCCTGCACTGTGAACAAGCATCTATCCACTGAAAAAACTCTGCTTTTTAAAACAACAAAGAAAAAATGATACTTTATTGAATCTACAACACTTTTTTAATAATATAGATCGAAATTATTATATAAAACAAGACTATTTCTTTAATTTTTCTTTAATTTTTCTACACATGGTAGAGAACCGATTACAGTCTCCTTGTAACAAAGTCGTTTGTTTCACAATTTAATCAGTTGATACATAGTTAAATGAACATGATGCGTAATAATAATAATGATTTATAAACTTATATTAAGCAAAACTGAAATATATAATTTATATATGGTAATACGTATAAATAGAAAAACAGACACATCATACCAATCACAGTCGACACAAACTTATCCTTAAATCCTCAACTGCACTTCTATAAATATAATTTTCCATTAAGATCATAGATGGTGTAAATCCAAACAGTATTTCTCCTGATTTTGTGTCCCACGTTGCCTTCAGTCTGTTGAGAGCAGAGAAATCATTTCCATAGAGAGGAGGCTTTGCATCGTCAGCTGATCCTCCAGTGAACTGAGAAGGTTTATAGTCCTGTGAGTTCAACACTGCAGGACTCACATCTGTCAGTCAACACAGCAGAAAGCACAACCACCATGACTCTCATCACCATCCTCATCTGGACGCTGGCCTGCTGCTGTTTTACAGGTTCATTCACTCAGCAACATTTCAAACATGATGTGTTTCCTTTTCTGTCATTAATTTCTGCTGATAAATGAAAGATTTGTTTCTGTCTGCAGGATGCAGCGGTCAGGTGACTTTGACTCAACCTCCAGTAGTGACATCTACTCCAGGATCCACTGTCACTCTGACCTGTAAAACCAGCCAGGCTGTTTATAGAGCTAGTAGTAGAGATTATATGTTCTGGTATCAACAGAAATCTGGACAGGCTCCAAAACTCCTAATAAAATTTGCAAGCACACGTGTATCAGGAACACCAGCTCGGTTTAGTGGCAGTGGAAGCAGGTCTGACTTCTCTTTGACCATCAGTGGAGTTCAGACTGAAGATGCAGCAGTTTACTACTGTCAGAGTCTCCATAATGTAGGCAGTAACTGGCCGTTCACACAGTGATTTGTAGTCGTACAAAAACCTCCCTCAGTCAGACTGCAGAGACACTGAGCTGTTACAGCAGGAACCGACTGCAGCTGCTGAAGAGGAAGAGACTCTGACACAGACCACTGAACACAGAGCTGACAGTAACCTCACCAAGCACAAACTGTACCAATCACAAACAACATGTACACATGAATATATTGGCATATTTTATATTTTTAAATATCTTCCTTTTATTCCATGTCAAAAAGTGTGAAACTGACATTGAAACTAACCATCATGATGTTCATTTTCCACATACAGTGATATCAGAAGTTGTGAAAAAAAAACAACTGAAAATTTTCCACAATCTAGAAACTTAGACACACATCAACATGTTGTTTGTCACTTGAAAACATTATTCATTGGACATTCTCATATATTTGCTGATTCACTGTCTTGCTGACTGATACAAACTCTCATATCTGTCAGTTAAAGACAAAGCAAGAGCCAGTAGCCAGTTAGCTTAGCTTAGCATAACAACTGGAAACAGAGGGAAACAGCTAGCAACTTATTACTCAACTTTTCAGATAAATCAAATACCAAATATACAATATAACATACTTTAATTAGAGTAGACACCTGTTAAGTGTGAAGGGAAAGAGCTGGTCAGCTAAAACTCTGAGCAGGCCCTAAAGTGAGATTTACAGTTAAAACTTCAGTTCTTGTCAGTTTATTCAATATCTTTATGAGTAAGCCTGAAACATTTAGCTCTTGTTAGAGTATAGCCACCAATAGAAACAAATATTTGACAGATTTTCCACTAATGCAGAACAAAATAATACAACTACAGCCCAAAAGGAAATAAAGCTTTCCAATTTATTATTCCACATTTTAAAATTCCAAATGATTTCATACTCAAAATTAATGTCACTAGTTAATAAAAAAGCAACCATCTCCTGTACTATTAGATATACAGTATTATAACATCAGGAATGATGATATTTGGATGATCAAGAAGCTATTTTTCATAACGAATTGATTTTAAAAGAAATACAAACACACTGACTCATTATAATCAACAGTTTTATTGAATAATGGTTCAATGTTCATTCCACATTTTGAATGTATGAATAATTTGTCTTGGAGTGAAACTCAGAATATCAAGTTTCATTTGAAAAGTAATGAACATAAAGCAGAATATAAGGAAGATCAGTATTAGAAAGCAACATGCACATTAAAACACTGAGGAGAGAGACGTGAAACTTGCAGAAACAGCTGAACAGAGAAGATCTGTAGCTTCATCAAGATCTCTAGCAAAGAAAAAGAAGCATCATTTCCAGACAGGAAGTGTTGCTGAAGCTCTACTCTGAGCAGCGGTCAGGGTCCAGGGTTTGAGTGACGGGGGTCTGTCCACTCAGACTGGCCTCACAGCTCACTGAGCCCACCTTCCTCCACTGGTCTGCAGAGAGGCTCAGGGTGCTGCTCCGGCTGTAGTGGCCGTCCCTCCCCAGGACCTCCGGGCTGTGTGACACCCCTGAGGAGCTGCTGCTGCCCCCCACCTTCCAGTCCAGCCTCCAGGCTGAGGGGAAGCCCCCGCTGTACAGACACACCAGTGTGGCACTGCCCTGCTGCAGCTGCTCTCTGGAGGGGGGGAGGACGGTCAGGGTGGGCCGCACCACACCCACTGGAGGAGAGAGAGGGGGAGGAGAGGGGGGAGAAAAGACAAAGACGGAAAACTTTAGAGCTTGTGCTGCTGTTGCACTCATACACTAAGAATCAGACCATCAGACACATGAGTTCAATGTAGTGAAAAAGGTTCATTGATAATAATTATTGATGACATCTTCATATCTGTTTCATAATGTGAGACAGTGAATAATTCATTTTCTTGTGTTTAAACTGACAGAAGTGAAACACTCATGTGAATACAGTTAAAACTTTGTCATCTGTCTCTTTCACTTCCTTTTCACTACTAATGTGAAATAAATGAACCGTGAACACAAAGCTGAGCTGCATTAACTGATAAAATCATATTAGTGGTAAACAACAATAGATTTTAAAAACAGTTTGGATGATCAAAATAAGTAAATTTAAAAAGAAGCAAAAAAAAACTACTGATGTTTCGTAGATAAATCTTTGCTTTTTTTCCCCCAAATATTGTTGTCAAACATTTGAATGCAGATAATATTTAAAAGTTAAATAAAAGTTAAAAGTCATCGTAAAAATAATATATTAGAAAATGTATGTTTATCTTTTTTATCCAAAAATGTATTATCTTAAATACTGAGTGAATTTTGATCTCTGCAAAGTTTCTTCTCAGATTGTGAGATCAGCCTTGTTTGATTAATAACAAAAAAGAGAAAATCATGCAAACACTGAACTTGATCACAGTGTCATGAAATATTTGATAAAAGGTATAAATTCTATATATTGTAAAAAGTAATAAATCTCTAGTACTTACAGTCAATGATGAGTTTGGTTCCTCCACCAAAAGTGGACCACAGTGATACAAACTCATTAAGTGGCCGTACAAAAACCTCCTGCACTGTGAACAAGCATCTATCCACTGAAAAGTCACTTTATTTTCTGCTAAAACTGGATAATTAACATTTTATCAAATGTATAAAATGTTTTCATTGATTTGGTTTTAAATTTCCTCATGAATCAAAATATTTTACATCATTTTTATGAAATTTTGTACAAGTGACAACAAAACAGGTTGATTTGCCCTGTAACAAATTCAGATTGTAAACATGTTACATATTTGAGACAATGTTAAATAAACACAACATTTCTAAATAATCATAAATATAAATAATCATAAATTACAGAATGAGTATATAGTGTATTTGTGAAACCTTGTATGTAAAACAAATTAAATAAATAGATACCAACCACTCCCATTGAAACAAATGTTGTAAATCCTCAAATTTATTTCCAAAAGAAGTTATTTTATTCCATTAAGATCATAGATGGTGTAAATCCAAACAGTATTTCTCCTGATTTTGTGTCCCACGTTGCCTTCAGTCTGTTGAGAGCAGAGAAATCATTTCCATAGAGAGGAGGCTTTGCATCGTCAGCTGATCCTCCAGTGAACTGAGAAGGTTTATAGTCCTGTGAGTTCAACACTGCAGGACTCAGATCTGTCAGTCAACACAGCAGAAAGCACAACCATCATGACTCTCATCACCATCCTCATCTGGACGCTGGCCTGCTGCTGTTTTACAGGTTTATTCACTCAGCAACATTTCAAACATGATGTGTTTCCTTTTCTGTCATTAATTTCTGCTGATAAATGAAAGATTTGTTTCTGTCTGCAGGATGCAGCGGTCAGGTGACTGTGACTCAACCTCCAGAAGTGACATCTACTCCAGGATCCACTGTCACTCTGACCTGTAAAACCAGCCAGGCTGTTTTTAGAAATAGTAATGGAGATTATATGTTCTGGTATCAACAGAAATCTGGACAGACTACAAAACTCCTAATAAAATTTGCAAGCACACGTGAATCAGGAACACCAGCTCGGTTTAGTGGCAGTGGAAGCAGCTCTGACTTCTCTTTGACCATCAGTGGAGTTCAGACTGAAGATGCAGCAGTTTACTACTGTCAGAGTGCCCATAGTGGTGGAGTGTTCACACAGTGATTTGTAGTCGTACAAAAACCTCCCTCAGTCAGACTGCAGAGACACTGAGCTGTTACAGCAGGAACCGACTGCAGCTGCTGAAGAGGAAGAGACTCTGACACAGACCACTGAACACAGAGCTGACAGTAACCTCACCAAGCACAAACTGTACCAATCACAAACAACATGTACACATGAATATATTTTATATTTTATATTTTTAAATATCTTCCTTTTATTCCATGTCAAAAAGTGTGAAACTGACATTGAAACTAACCATCATGATGTTCATTTTCCACATACAGTGATATCAGAAGTTGTGGAAAAACAAAAACTGAACATTTTCCACAATCTAGAAACTTAGACACACATCAACATGTTGTTTGTCACTTGAAAACATTATTCACTGGACATTCTCAGATATTTGCTGATTCACTGTCTTGTTGACTGATACAAACTCTCATAACTGAGAGTTAAAGACAAAGCAAGAGCCAGTAGCCAGTTAGCTTAGCTTAGCATAACAACTGGAAACAGAGGGAAACAGCTAGCCTGGCTCTGTCTGAAGGCAACAAAATCTGCCCACCAGTACCTCTAAAGCTCATTAATTAACATGTTATATGTTGCCTGTTTAATCCCCCAAAAAACAAATTGAAAAAACAAGACAAGTTGTGGTTTAACAGGGGTTTATGTGATGTTGCCAGACAACCAGCAGAAACTTTGGCTTTTGTTAATATTAAACAAGCCAGATATTAATTAGTGAGCTTTAGAGGTTTTATAGGCAGATTTTGTTACCAACAGACAAGCTAGCTGTTTCTCCCTATTTACATTTGTAATGCTAAGCTAACCAGGAGCCATAGCTCCATATTTATGTACAAATAAAAAAAGTGGTGTCGATCTTCTCATCTACCTCTCGGCAAGAAATCAAATAACTGTATTTCCCAAGATGTCAAACTATTCCTTTGGGATTTTTTCTGTAAACATCAATCAACAACATGTTGTTTACTCACATCTTGTCTCACAGGATGTAGTCCAACTTTTTCTAAAAATGTTCTTCTCTTATCTCATTGAAACTCATCCTCCTATTAACAGGGTTGTTAAAACATTATTTATGCTAACAGTATCATTTTATCAACACTAACAGCAGCCCAAACAGAACATTTAGTGGCTGTCTAAGATCCTGCACACCAAACAATCAACTTCAACTTATTACTCAACTTTTCAGAGAAATCAAATACCAAATATACAATATAACATACTTTAATTAGAGTAGACACCTGTTAAGTGTGAAGGGAAAGAGTTGGTTACCTAAAACGCTGAGCAGGCCCTAAAGTGAGATAAAATGGGTTTAAATTCCTGCCTTTGTGCTAACAACAACAATAATAAAAATGATTGTGAAAACAGAGAAATCAAAATCAATCAAATGTTGGGTCAGATCATGCTGAGTTAAGTGTTCATCCAATCTGCCAGCAGGTGGCGCCACATACAACCTTAACAACATAATAAAGAGGATAAGGTCAATGTTTTCTGGATGAACTTTGAATTAGAATGATCCCCTGTAGAGGTTGATCTCTCACTCCTCCTCACCTCTGCTCTTTCTGTTTCACAACAACAGGTGTGTGTTTGCCTTCTTAAATGTATTTTGCATGACTTTCATGCATCACTGCTCCTCAGAGTTTAAGTTCTTGTGTCACAGAGACTCTGAACTGCTTTCATGCACTCACACTGAAAACTGCATCAGGATGATGTCGCCAATAACTCTGCTGGTCATGTTGGGTTTTCTGAGTCAGGGTGAGAGATTCTGAAAATGTTTGGTGCAAATCCAGTCTGTGTTCTCCCTTTTACTTTTGCTTAAATGTCTTTTCTATTTTTCTCTCCGATCACAACCTGAACTGCTTCTCCATTGGCTATTGGCTATAATATTTACTCTTTAAGATTTTTAATTTCTCATTTCAGAGTCTTCTGCCAACAGTTTTCTGACTCAGACTGACAAATCCAAGTCTGTTAGTCTTGGGGGGACGGTGACCATCAGTGCCACAGGGAGTTCAGATATTGGTGGTGATCTCAGTTGGTACCTTCAGAAACCTGGACAAGCTCCCAAACTTCTTATATATACAGCATCAACTCTACAGTCAGGAACTCCATCTCGATTCAGTGGCAGTAGATCTGGTTCTGGCTACACTCTGACCATCAGTGGTGTTCAGGCTGAAGATGTTGGAGATTACTACTGTCTTGGTGACCATGGTGGAGCGTTCACACAGTGATTTATAGCCGTACAAAAACCTCCTTCAGTTTGACTGAAGTGAAAACGGCCTGCTGCAGCTGCAGAGGGTTGATGAAGAGACTGTGATGAGGATAACTGGTCGAGTGAACACAACACTGTGACTCTGACACACAAGAGTCATCAAGCAGAACCACAATGAACCCAAATTACACTGAAACAAACTGAAAGACATTTTCCAACATGCAGTTTTTAAGTTAAATCTTCATCATTATTTCACATCATTTCAAGAACAGAGTTGTTGTAAGAATATATATCCTCTGACAGCAACTGATGTTCAACAATATTTCCACCAATAGTTTTACATTCAGCAGCACAAAACAATCTACTGTAACAGTTTCATCTAAAAAAGTTTTTGATTCAGAAATGATAAATATGTTATACTTTATATTTCATATTATATTGTTACACATACTATAAAATAATGAATAGAAACCTGACTTGATGTTGAAGTGAAGCATGTTGGAAAGATGAGGTATAATACTGGCATGAATATGCATTTCTCATGAATAATATATCACAAAATACACACAAAGATAGTGATTTACTATAATATTCAATTTTATTTTATTGGTTACATGTTTGACTGATTAAAAAATGGTTATATTGAAACATAATGGCAATGCATCAGAATATGAGTAAGATTAGTGAGAGAAAACTGAATACACATCAAGATAGAGTCATGATTTTGCACAAATAGTTGAACAGAGTAGATCTGTAGCCTCATCAATATCTCTGAACTACAACACACCTACTGGAGAAGAAAGAGGGAGGAATACATCTTCACTCAGCTACATGGATTCAATTCTTTTCTTGTATTTTTTGTAATAGAGAAACATCTTTCGGCACCAAATCATGTTTTTTTTTTCACATTTACTCTCAGCAGAAGAGCTCTGACAAATGTTGCCTGATCACATATTTCAGTCATGATTTTTTCAACACTGAAAATCTAATTCCAAAATATATTTTCCAAGTTTTTTAATCATGATATAAATTTGTATTTTAAAAAAAACCATTCTTGTTGCTACATTATTCTCCTTCCATTATCAGTTAAAATGTTAATTAATCTTGTCATTTAAGTCCGAAGCTTTTCAATTTCCACAGAGAGGAGAATCAGTTAAAGTTGTAAAACCTTTTCATTTCTTATCACTCTTCATAAGATAAAAGAACAAAATATTTATATGTTTTCTTTCATCAGTGCAAGCTTTATTAGCAAAAACATCAATCATCAACAGGACAGTTATTAAGCACACTCACATCTAGCTGCTGAGCTACACACATTACTCTCTAAGTTGTTGTTGTTCTTTGTCACACAAAGCTTTAGTTTACTCTACAGACATTAAAACTCATATTGATCAGATGAGCAGGTGTGTTCCTCCTGCTCCCCCCAGACACAGCTCCTGTCCTGGGCTTCAGCCAGCCCCTCTAGCCCTTACACTGGCTCCTGTGGAGGGACTTGGTCTGGCTGTGGTCATGATGGAGGACCTTGCAGGAGTACAGCTCTCCTTCCATCCAGCGCTCCTGGCTCAGGCTCAGGATGCTGCTGCTGCTGTAGCGTCCGCTCTTCTCCTCCTCTGAGCTGCTCAGGACCCCCTCTGTCACCTCTCTACCGTCCACCTCCCAGCTCACCACGGCTCCCTGAGGAGAGTAGCTGGTCAGCAGGCAGGCCAGCGTGGCCGAGCCCCCAGAGAGCTGCTGAGAGGAGGGGGGAAGCAGAGAGACTGAGGGCCTGACCATGGGGCCAGCTGGAGGGGAGAGCAGAGACACACAAGGAGCAGATTAACTTCTACTGTAGGACAGACAGCTGAGTTATGATACATGACAGAGGTTAACAATGCTGTGGATTAACTGTGTGTGTGACACTGTGATCAGACAGAGGAGAGGCAGTGAGAAATGGGAGGAAATGAGGGTTTCGTTAATAAAGCTAAATGGTGTTTGTACTTGTAATTTTGACATTTAAAGCAATGAATCATCATAAATCACTAAGAATCAGACAATATACAACATGAGTTAGGTTCAAATGTAATGATTCATTTCATTTAATGATCATTAAATTAAATCTAAATGTGTTAGAGTAAATAATTATTCTTGCAATGATTTTCTTGTTAAGAGGTGAAACACTAATGTGTGATTACAGTTAAAGACTTTGTCATCTGTCTGTTTCACTTCCTTTTCTCAACATCAAACTAACCAACTGTGAACAAAAACTACAGCAAAACTGGATCTAAATATAAACTCATTTATTTGTTTTACAGAAACCAACATTATATTTTAAATCTAAAACTTGTTTGATTGTTAAAAAATAATGAATAAAGTTCAAGTATTTTCTAATAGTTAAAATGTTTATCAGATAAATTTTACAATGACATTTTGTGAAACAAACAATTGATTAAAAGTAAAATATGTGAAAATTTTAGTTTTTTTGGACACTATTTCATCATAACATCATCTACAATAATAACCATTTATTAACATCTGCATTATATTTTCCCCAAACTTCACTATCAGCTGAGCTTAATAAAAAGCAAAAAATAAATTCTTGTTTCATCACATTCTGGTGAAAACTCAGTATAATATTTTATATTGTAGAAATGAGAAATCTCTGGTACTTACAGTTAATGATGAGTTTGGTTCCTCCACCAAAAGTCAACCACAGTGATACAAACTCATTAAGTGGCCGTACAAAAACCTCCTGCACTGTGAACAAGCATCTATCCACTGAAAAAAACTCTGTTTTTAAAAATTACAGAGCAACACTTATACTTTATCAAATCTACAATACTTTTTTAATAATGTAGATTGAAATTATTGTATGAAACTAGATTATTTATTTAATTTTTCTTTACTTTTCTACATCTGACAGAAAAAGGATTACAGTCTACTTGTTAAAGTCATCACAATTTCATATCTGTTAACAATAATACATGGTTAAATTAACATGATGCTTTTTTAATAATATAGATTTACAATCTCATATTAATCAGAAATGAAATATATTATTTATCTACAATAAACCCTGTAAGTCAATTAAACATAGACAAACAGACACATCATACCAACCACAGTCGACACAAACTTTTCCATAAATCCTCAACTGCACTTCTATAAATATAATTTTCCATTAAGATCATAGATGGTGTAAATCCAAACAATATTTCTCCTGATTTTGTGTCCCACGTTGCCTTCAGTCTGTTGAGAGCAGAGAAATCATTTCCATAGAGAGGAGGCTTTGCATCGTCAGCTGATCCTCCAGTGAACTGAGAAGGTTTATAGTCCTGTGAGTTCAACACTGCAGGACTCAGATCTGTCAGTCAACACAGCAGAAAGCACAACCACCATGACTCTCATCACCATCCTCATCTGGACGCTGGCCTGCTGCTGTTTTACAGGTTCATTCACTCAGCAACATTTCAAACATGATGTGTTTCCTTTTCTGTCATTTATTTCTGCTGATAAATGAAAGATTTGTTTCTGTCTGCAGGATGCAGCGGTCAGGTGACTGTGACTCAACCTCCAGTAGTGACATCTACTCCAGGATCCACTGTCACTCTGACCTGTAAAATAAACCCGGCTGTTCATAGATATAGTGATGGAGATTATGCTATGATCTGGTATCAACAGACATCTGGACAGGTTCCGAAGCACCTATTGAAATATGTAAGCTCTCGTGTTGTATCAACAACACAAGGTCGATTTAGTTTCAGTGGAAGCGGCTCTGACTTCACTTTGACCATCAATGGAGTTCAGACTGAAGATGCAGCAGTTTACTACTGTCAGAGTACAAATCAAATAAACAGTGCTTGGGTGTTCTCACAGTGATTTGTAGTCGTACAAAAACCTCCCTCAGTCAGACTGCAGAGACACTGAGCTGTTACAGCAGGAACCGACTGCAGCTGCTGAAGAGGAAGAGACTCTGACACAGACCACTGAACACAGAGCTGACAGTAACCTCACCAAGCACAAACTATGTTAACCGATTAACACACCCAAAACAACCAGTACAACTTCAATATATTTTCTGATTATAAAGTCCCATCTTGTGGACATTAAAGGACACCATTCTGCATATTATTTGGGTTTTTAAAATCCTCAGGAAAGCCTCTAAACAAAAAATACAGCAGTATGCACTATGTTGTAAATTTAAATGAAGATAATGTACACATTAATTATCCACATTATTCAACCAAGTACATTTACTGGAGTGCTACACTTAAGTACAATTTTCCTTTTTGTTTACTCCACTGCATTTCAGAGGGAAAGTCACTTTATTTTAGATTTGACAGACTGAGTCAACAAACATTTGGTCTCATTAGACATTGTCTAGTAATGTGCTGAAGGTTAAACAAAGCCTTTTTTATCTCCAGTTTTCTTAGACACCATTTATTATGACCTTAACACCATCTTCCAAACTTCGATTGCTCAATGATACTGAATGAGTCATCTTCCCTGAAAATCAAATGACTGTTTTGCTGGCAGTCAGTCGTCTATTATAGGCAGGGCTAAGAATTTCTAAATATGGAGCCAGTATTTCCCTTTGTTTCATTCTGTTTTAAATGAACTATATATATTGAAAATGCCTTTCAAGTTATTGTTACTTAAATACTGATTTGACAGCAGCAGTTACTGATTACTTTGCAGGTTAATATTTTACAAACAAACCATATAATCAGCTTCCCCTTGACCTGCTATAACAATAAAGTATTAATAAATTGATATTCAATTACTGAATCTTACTACTGATGCATTGAAATGTATTGTATTATTTACAATGTTAATTTATTGGAAATTATATCTAATATAAAGGTGACAGAGGTCATTCAGCTGTATAATGAGTAATTTTTAAACATGTTGCTGACGATACGTTTTGAAAGCAGGACTTTTACTTGTAATGGAGTATTTTTATATCGTGTTACTGCTACTTTTTGCTGAAAATTTCCTCCACATTATTCGGTCGTTGTGCTTTATTACCACCACAGAGATATTTCCGCGTTCCTTTGGGCAAGTTTATTTTTGGCCATCGCGGAAGAGAAGTTGCAGTTTCCTCTTTAGCGCTATAAACTAACGTGTTACCAAACTATACTGAAGTTGCCATCCTCACGTTTACGCACCTGCGATTATTGCGCGCTCGATCCTCGCAGCTCTTTAAGTCTGAAAATGAGAAGAGAAGCTTTAAAAACAGCATTTCAGCTGATGTGTCAACTTCTGTGGGTAGGTAAGACTTTAACAGTAAGGTTGTATTTTCAACTTTTTGTACTCTGCCACTGAATATTGCCAATAATGATCTTATCTAATAACTATTATCTGTATTCATGGAGTTGCCAGTCATGGAAATTCTTCATAATTAAAAACAAAGAAAGTAGATTAAATATCTTCTATGTCCTGTTTATAGTTTATTGTTACATATCACATGGCATATGTCACATGACATAAGACGCATGTGTGTCTTTTAAAGAGAAAGTAGGCTACAGAATAAACATACCTAGACATTAATTGGCCAACTTTCTGTAATATCTGAAACACATGTGGTTTAAAACAACAAAAAACTATATATTTACTTAATTCTGTTAATTTCCTTCCTGTTTTTTATTATTTATTATTACTATTATTTGAGTTTCACCTTCTCTTTCTACTGTAACACTGAGCTCATGACATGTTCTGCTCTGCCAATGTTTAAGTTTTTGGAAATAAAGTTAAAAGTGTTAAAATAAGTGGGCACACACACAGTTTGAGGGCAGGATGAGAAACCAACCTCTCTCATGGCTGCATGGAGGAGTTATTTTGATACTCAGTTTTAAATCAGGAACAGAGAGAAGATTTGGAGTCTCCCTTTCATTGGTTGATTTCCCACAGTTTGCACAATCATGAGCTGCTTGAAGATACCTTAAATGTTGCCTTTAATGCATAACATTTTATTTTACCTTGCAGATAAGCACTCAGTATGTTGAATTAGTTTGGGTGCAGAAATGTGGGTGGAAAGATAAATGACCCAACAGGTCATACAAACCCAGAGCTTTAAACCCCCTGATATGTCTTTGAGAGGTGCAACTGGCCTAAAGCTTAAAGAAGCGGTTTTTGACTGCAAGGTTGAAAGAGCAGCACTTGCTCCTTTATCATTATCACAATTCACACGCCCATGAGCAAGACCTTTAACCCACAAACAGATCAGACTGTGGCTGGACTGTGAAACTGTGATTAGGACTTTGTTGCATAGAGAGCATTGCTCTCAGTTAAACTTGACTGAATAAAAATGTTTTTTTTGTTGTTTTTTTTAAATGGATAGCTCCACATTTTGGGAAATATGCTTATTTGCTTTCTTTCAGAGAGTTAAGCAGATCATTGCCAGTCTCATGTCTCTTAATAAACACAACATAAATACTTAGCATAAATCAGCACTTCAAATGCTTACCAATTAACACATTATATCTTGTTTGTTTAATCCATACAAAAAAACACAAAGTGTAACATCAAGTTGCGGTTTTACGGGGGGGGGTTATGTGACTATTTCTTGGCTGGAAGCAGTGGAATTGTCAAGGCGTCTCTCTCTCTTGTTAGGAAATCAGCAGAGAGTCCAGCAAGTCCCTGCTAGCCAAGAAATAGTCTTACACCCTCCATAAAGCCACAACTCATCAGTTTTACACTTCTTTTTTTTAAGTTGATAAATAAATGAGATATAAAGAATTCATTAGAGAGTGTTAAGGTTGCTGGTTGGTATATTTTGTTTTTCAACAGAGCCAGTCTAGCTGTATTCCCCTGCTTTCAGTAAGCTAAGGTAACTGTTAGACTCTGCAGGAAAGTGAATAAACATATTTCAAAAAATGTCAAACTTCCCCTTTCAAAAAAAAAGTATGAAGGATGTGTGGAGAATATCTGCCACAGCCAGCCGATAGCAATATTCTGTCTTGATTGGTGTCAGTGAACACAGATACAAATCACTCCCACTGCACTATTTTTACCAGGTGGTGGGGCTGGTGGTAGGCCTGAGCGGAGTCTACCTGCTGATGAAGTACAGACATAGCAGCTTGTTTTTTTCTCACATCTACATCATCCTGCCAGCTGTCTTTGTGCTTGCCAGCGCTGTGTTCCTATTGGCCAGTGGATGCCTTGGCTCTTGGCTGAGCCTCAGGGATTCCACCTTTCTGCAGGGACTGGTAAGGTTGTGTGTGTGTGTGATGTGTGGATATATGTATGTGCACTAGTGTTTGTACTAATAAAAGTGTTTTTCCTTTGCAGTTTGTTTATCTACTAGTTGTGGTCTTCTGTCTGGAAAGCACAGCTTCAGCATTGGCTTATTTTCACTCTATAAAGGTACACTGGTTACACAAAAAATATTTTCACTGAATAATTGTGTTTTTATTACACTGCAGATTACTCTGGAAAATTCTGCATGTTTACTTTATTTGTATCTATCCCCTCTGTGTGTAGCTGGACTCAGAGATAGCTCCCCTCAGTGGAGTGTTTCAGAACTACACAGGCATCAACCAGGACCCCAACTCTCATGCTGTGGATGCGACACAAGAAGAGGTGTGTGTTCACCCATCACTCATGTGAACTGAGTCATATAGACATCCACATACTGTACACTACGCATGTTTGTATTTCTTGTGAAAATTAAATGGTGGCCCTCAGGTGCAAAACACAACAAACACAAGCAAAATAAAAAAAATACAACAAAATTTTAGAAGAGACATTAACAAATTAGAATACACAATGATTGGCCTAGTAGCATCCCACAATATGTTCATGACGTATCAGTGCATCCATGGGAGTTTACTACCATTTAGTATCGCTGACCAATCTCAATTGTGTAAACTCTGAATTGAAATGGGATCGGTCCAATCGAAAAAACAAGAATTATTGTCTGATACGTTTCCATTTTGTGAAATGTTGTATTGTTTTTTTAATTCTAAATAATGTGTTTTCTGAAAACTTGTTTTTCCTGTTTTGTTGTTATCGTTCCTGTAATATTGTTGTGAATATTGTTGTGTTTTGCACCTCAGGGCCACCATAAAAATGTGTCAAAATGATACAGAATTTCAAAATGTCTACTGTGTGTTGAAGCCAGTATTCAGTAGCTTCGAGGTGCACTTCCTCTAATGGTCATTTGATGCTTGTTTAAAAAAAAAAAGAAATCCTTGACCCTCCGTTTGTGATTTCCAAACATAATGTTCCATTAAGATGATATTAGGTCTTAAAGAGGAGTATGTTTGGGAGATGTTTGCTTTGATTTACAAAGACGTCACATCATCTCCTATAGATCTATTGATCTATATAACACAAACCCCAGGCCCCAAATCATCCATCCAGGAACTTAGTGGCACAAATTTAGTTTTGTCCTCAGGAAAAAAATAACCAAATTCCTATCTACAATAACTCTTATGTTACCTGGAGATCTAGTTTTGAAGATTTCCAGTGTTGCTGTGATACTAATTGATATTATTAGTTGCAGTGTTGTGGTGTCCATGACTACAGGGACTGGCTGAAAACCTCCTGGTTTAACCATTCTGGAGGACTCTGGGTTCCTCACAGCTGCTGCAACTCTACTTTCCCCTCTTGCAATGGAACTGTGGATCAACCGTGGCAGCTTAACCAACAGGTAGATGTGTACACACTGATAAATTTAAAATACTCATGAGAATATAAATGCTCCAGCATGGTTGTCGGATTTGACACCTTTCATCATTGCCATCTGTTTTTCATTGTCTCTCACATTCAGGGTTGCCAGGTGAAACTGGAGATGGCCTTTCAGTTCGTGCTGAGTTTTGTCATGTGGGGCTCCTTGCTTGTTCTCCTGGTGGAGGTGAGAATGATAACATTTTATGACTGTTTATTCTGTATACATTTGATGTGGAATACACCCTGACTGATGAACATTTATTAGATAAGTGGTTTCATAAAGGAACTCATTGAGAGTCATGTTTCTGACCACTTGACAAATATAAGTCCATGGTTCCCTCTTGTCTTAGTTCTGCTTTGGTCTGCACCAACTCTTGAAGGTAACATCTGGCTCTTAAGCTGCTAAATCCTCCACTGTGTTCACTGGGTAGTTGCTAATTTTGTCTGTCTGCCATTTGGTATTGGCCACGTAGTGTACTATGGTTATAAGAGCCATGAAAACCAAACCCAAAACCAGTAAAGTTGCAGTAAAACCAAAACAATGTTTAGGTGTTGGTGAAAGACATTAAAAAAGTCAATGGAGGTGAGGGGAACTGCAGAGTTGGGTGATGAATCAACGTAGGTTTGTCACTACAAGCAAGATAAAAACATTATTCATTGAAGTTATACTGTAAGTGAGTTGTTAAAGACTGAGAGGGCCTTAAAAGAGGTTCAACTACTATTTTCTACTTGGAATGTATAAAATTTCAAGATAGGAGGAAGAGAAGAGCAACTATTTTGCTTACACACAATATATACATATACAGTCATAGTACACGAATAATTCTGTCATATCCAATAAATCATCTTCCACACATTCTGAAACATATTATACACTGCTATGATGTTTATTCGGAAGTGCTTTATATAAAAAAAGTTTGGGAAACACTTTACTGGATGAACAATTTAGCTCTATTTGAATGATACTTCTTTTGACAGGGCCAAAATCCCTTCATGCACTGCTAGTTAGCAGAATTCTTTATCACACAGAGCTTTTCATCTCAAATCAATATTGCAGAAAGTCTTTTGTTAAGTTTCAGAAGTCATTATGGAACATTGTTTCATTTGGCAGATAACCAACATCTTCCTCTGCTTTCTTTCCTCTTGACATGCAGCTTGTTTTGATTGTGATGGTGGCACAACTGATGAGGGACCAACAAATTATGGAATATCAAGTGCTGGACAAAAACTAAAGACACTGTGAGAGATCCAATAGTGCTGCACTTTGTACAGATACTATAATACTACATATTTTGTCATATTATTTCATCTTCAATATGTGCATCAAATCATTACTATACAGTTTCTTTATTATTTTAGCTATGTCAGTGCTGCTGATCAATACAAGTTTACTTTGATACACTACATAACAAGTAACATAAACTGTAAGAATTATGCCCTCTGTTTCTCTGTCTTTCATTTTGAATATGTATCTCACTTTCAGGTTGTGTTGACAATCTCAAAAAATATGGCAATGGTTCACAGAAAGCTGTTTATTGCTTTAAATACAGTGTTACAATTTATGGGAAGTGGCTGCTGTAACACATATGTCTAGATAACATTCTATCTATCTATCTATCTATCTACAGTGGGAAGATGCTTGTTTTATTCAAAATAAATACTGCATTTGTAATAAAGTGAAAGAAGATTTTACACCGAATTTACCCTGTAAAAGAAGTATTGGGAAGATTTAGGCTAAATATACATTGTGCATGGGAAACGAAAGGGAAACGATTTTTCATATTTTGGATAGATATGCAGAATTTTATAAATAGGAAAAATGGATATTAATGTACATACTGATGTATGTGATGCGATGTTGTATTTTGTGTTCACTGGGATGGATAGCAATATTACCATTTTAATTTAGCTGCTGATTTTTCTCGTTATATTTCACATCCACAAATCTAAATGGTCTGGCTCCAAACCCTGTTTTCATTGGTTTATTGTTGAACTCAAGCAGCATCTGAATCGAAGATGTGAGGAACAAAAAAGCTAAGAGGACTTTCAATATTTTAAATGAAGTACATTTTATTTGATTTCTAAAAGGACTTACAATGAATGGACTTTGAACTCCTCTGGCTAGTGCAAAGTTTTTTGTTTTTTGGGTTGTTTTTTTTTACTGTTTGTGTAAGAAAATTGTTGTACTTGAAAGATTATATACATATGAATCTGAAATATAACAGATGTGATGGATAATGTAATAAATAAAAAAAGTCAAGCATGACCAAGTACAAAATTGATCAACTGACATCCTCCTGTAGCTTTGTGTTGGGATAAGATAAAAATCTTTCTATTCAGGAAGGCTTTTTCATCTTAACTCTTATTACTATTATTTTCTTTGTGTGTACTATGTTATTAATACTGTAGCACTTTATGAATGAAAAGTCCAGTACAAATTAAATGTATCATTACTATTTATTATTAAGCTTCACGCTGGAGTTGAGCTGTGTGCATGTTAACCATGGATGTTGACCACGCTGTCTCCTCTGCATAGTATGGTAAGCTAAAAGTGACAAATTATGTCACTTTTCAAACTACAAACTCATTTGCCCTCATGTTTAAGTTGTAGGCCTGTATCTGAATGCTTTAAGGAAACATATACTGCATGTCTACAGAATATTGTTAACAAGTTGTACCTGAAACTATCGATATAAAGTTAGAATCCTTAAAAACACAGTGAGCGGGATCACTGGCTGCTTTTGTCTGTTTCCAGATAAGATAGCACCATGGCTGTCTGATCCCTCTGAACAGCAACAGTAAGCATATGTAAATCATGTCAAACTCACAGCAATTTCCACGAATTGTGAACTCAGAAGTAACTCAAAAATGTGACATCTGCATTTGGTTTTAATTTAACATCATTTGCACGAGTTGATGTAAATACTGTATTTACTTATGTATTTCAGGTCTTCCATTCTTCAAATAAAGACAATTAGAAGATTCTCTTTTTTCACTTGTTTTTTGGTACATAATATGCTTTACATCTATTCAGTGCATTTATTAAGCATTCGTGTCAACTGGTTACATGTCTTTTTCAACACAGGTCTAGGTAGCCAAATACAGTTTTATATGCTATATTATATCTACAGTAATATCCCATTTCACCCATTTATATATATTAAATTACACATTTCTGTGCAAATAAAAATAATAAATTCTAGTTTAGGTACAACCCATGAGAAATGAAATTGATGAAATAAAGGAAAGAAATGGGGATAGTCTTTTCTTTTAATGACTGGCTACAACATCCAGAAGTGAACCACACAGCCTCAGGTGTCAATAACTTAAACTAATAGTCTCGGATTTAGAGATAAGAGAGATGAGTTATGTTTGAGGCTAACTGTGACAAATGTTGAACAATTTCCTGCTACTGTAGCAAATGAAAATACCACACATACTGCACACAAGACTCTATTGTTTCAATTTCAGCTTGATAGACAACCCGATTTTGAATTTCAGACAAAAACTGAAGTCACTCTAAATCATTTTAGGTCAGCTTTTTTCAGGCAAATATAATGTTTTTAGTCTTTAATCAGTTTAACAGGTTGCACATCTGTATACCAGTTCCATACAACATGATTCTAAGCAAATTTCTACAGTTTCTACATAACATAATCATCACCACCTATCTGCCGTTTTAAACAATGGCTAAGCTAGTTTCTGGAAGTGTTTGAAAACGTTCTTTTTCCAGTTTTAACAGCAAATATGTGGCAATTAACAAAATTGTAACATTGTGTTCCCTACTGTGCGGAATAATGCAGTTCATTTGACTGTTCATACTTGTATCTTTATGGACCCCCTGATTAAAGCCAATTGATATTACTACTCAAAACAACAAAATGATTTTGAGTTTAATGAATAAAAAAGTCAAAACAGTTGTCTATGTATGTAAATCAGGTTTGCTCAATTTATTCAATCAAAATCATCATACACATTTATAACTCACAACTCACCATATTTACACATTAATATATTCTATAACAATTTATAGTTATAGTGTTTAAAACAAGAAAACCATGTACAAAACATTCATTCCAAAAAAAGAGCAGCCACCAAAAGGAACATGTGGCATTTTACAAAAATATACAATCTCATTTACAGTTCATATTATTACTAGAATTACAAGAAAACAACAAGAAAATATCATGAAAATAAGGATTGAAGAGTTAATTAATTTTCTAAAAAGCCTTCTTTTACAATTAAATAAGCCAAGAGAGGAACAAAAAGCAAACATGTGGCATTTAAACAAATTTACAGGTATATACAATCTTATTTACACATATTTATATCCTGCTTAAAACAAGACGGTCGTTACATGAGCTCGGAATTTCTCTGTTGACCTCAAGGCCGGATAAGCCGGAGCCAGAGCCGGAGCCGGGGCCATATCCGGAGCCGGATCCGGAGCTGGATCCGGAGCCGGATCCGGAGGCCCTGGAGACTGCGAGGCCTGCTCAATTTCCCGCAGTTCTTCCTCCTCCAGGGGGAGACAGAAGTTAGTAGGGTTCTTCTGAAATATTTAAATATTCTTCTGTTACATTTCAGTCTCAAAAAGTCAGAAAACAAAGCTTTGTTTATTTTATAATTATTATTATTTTGTTCTTGTCTGTTTTGGTTGTGTGTTTTAATCAAGAGAGTAAAAACATGGACATGGAGACTTTGGAGGATTCTGATCTTAGAGGATTTAGACTTTTGGCAATGATTTTGAGTTTATAAAGGTGACAGCGGGACTGAAGCTTAAAGGGTCAGTCGACTATATTATAAAATAACTCACACTGCTCTAGATATATCTAGACATGCAGATGCACATGCAATCATACTGTGCAAATTTCCCTGCACTTTCATGTTAATACATCTGTTCATCAATAGTTTTCATACATGAAGTTACAATGAGAGGACTTTATTTAATTTCTTCTTTTGTTTTTAGTGATTTGGTATGGAGTAAAAGTAAAGACTGAGTACTGAATCAGTTGAATTTATTCAGTTGTTTTGAATTTGTAAGCAGTTATTGAACTCAATTTAAACCCAATAATATTAATTGGCTAAAAAATAGAATTACGATGGAGTTGAAAGAATGGCTATATGTTTGTGTTGCTTTCTAGGTCTGTAAAGTTGCAGCTCCTTTACCTCGTTGCTTTCCTCCAGCGCTTGCATGATCGATGCCACCACCAGGTTCACCAGCACGAACTGAGCCATTATTACAAAGCTGGTGAAGTAGACTGGTGAGACCCATGACAGGTAGCTCACACAGTCGTCACCTGCGTGACATTCCCTCAGCGTGTCCTTGAGAGACATAGAGCAAAATTCAGAAAGGAGAGAGCAATACTGAGACTATATACTGACTATAATATATTGGTTTGATTCATTACTGCGTCCTTTATAGTTAGGACATGTCTGAGTACGCATACCTGCATAATGCCACTCCAATTGTCTCCCGTGCAGACTTTATAGAGTGTAAGCAGAGCCATCCCGAAGTGCCTGAAGTTGGCATGTCGATGTAAGCCCAGGCACGGGTTGTCTTCAGTGCATTCTGATCAACACAGTAGCACACAACACAGACATTTATTTTTCTGCTCTGTATACATGTTGGTTTCAACCACAAAGAATTTTCCTGAAGTGATAAAAACAGTTTTAAACGTATTAATACTTTGTTATCTCTTATCACATAGCCTGATCAGGGTGCTGGTAGAGTAGGCCTATAGTATTTATCCCAATTCAACTAAGTTATAGTCCACTATGATTTAAACTTTAGGTTTAGGGTTAAGGGTTTTCTCGTTTCCTTGGCAACAATGTCAAAACTGGCATCAGCTTTGGGACCATGATCCTTCGCAGTTAGCCTATGTGTATCTGTTCACTCTGCTAGCGGTGTTACTGACCTAGCTTGCCGAAGAGTTCGACTCCTAAGGCAGCGTAGATGAAAAAGAAGAATGTGAAGAGCAGACAAAGATTTCCAACCTGGAAGCAAAATACATGTTAGATCCCCTGCGCAACAATTACTACAATGTAGATACTTTGAAAAGTCTGTGGCCTTTAATGTAGCTCAGCTGAATGAGAAACAAAGCCTTTACTTCTAATTCATATTGTTTTCTAAGCATATGAAAGTATCTTTAGCATTTCTGTTTTCTATCTGCTCTCATTTGTTCCCATCAGAGACTCATCAATAATGCTTTATAGCCTCCTGAATTTTGAGTTGGTAAAAAAAAAAATCAGGTCTGAAGTGTTTGGTCTTTATTAGTTTGCAGACTTAATAATACAACTGACTGGTATGCATAACAAAGAGTGTGCAAATAGACACTTCAGGGTTAATGTGGGCAAAACTTTTAAAATTCATCAATTAATGCTAAAATCCAGCAGTAGCTAACTGCTTATCCTTTTGCAAAACAAAACCTTCATATTCACTTTACATACATATAACAAATCACATATAAGACAAGAAAACAAATTCAACCCCACAGTGTGTTTACCTGTGACAGCGTCTTGATAACAGTTTTCAGCAGAACTCTTATCTTTTTTGCCTTCAGCACTGAGGAGAGACACAGGAGCTGTCGTGAATACATAACTTTGTGTGCAATACGTGCGTACTTCACACACTCACTCGACTATGTGTTTGTCACACACAGATACCTTGAAAACTAAAAAGGTTTAGTTTTGTTGAATGTGTGCATACCTTGTGCTAGTCTGAGCACTCTGCAGACTCTAAGGATGCTGGGGTTGATGGGAATTGCATCTGCCATCTTCATCTCTGTGAAAATGATGCTGATGACGGAGACCACGACTATGGCGACGTCTAGCAGATTCCACCTAAACACACATGCAGACGTATAATGTAACATTTTAGGGTTAGGGTCACAATACCTAACAGGCAAATGCAAATTAAGAGATTCAATTCTCTCTAATTCTAGTGTGTTACCTGTTTTTAATGAACCTCAGTGCACCAAACGCCACAATCTTCAGCAGGATTTCAGCGATTAGAATGGCAGTGAACACATAGTATGAATACTCCATCAGCTTCTCTACATACTGAACACACAGACACACACATTTATCTCTATCTGCTCACAGAGTAGATGCAAATTTATTTCTTGTGGCAGTTATCCTCGACTCTGAATTAAGTTTTAAAAGTCATATCCACGACGTTACAAAGATAGCTTTTTATCATTTAAGAAACATTGCAAGAGTCAGACCCTACCTTACTTTGTAAGATGCCAAGAAACTCACTCAGGTCTTTGTTTTTTCACGCTAAGATTATTGTAATGCACTTCATACTGATTTACCCAATAAAACCATTGATCAGCTGCAACTCGTTCAAAACTCAGCAGCAAGAATTTTAACAAAACTAGGAAAAGGGAACATACTACACCAGTATTAGCGTCACTGCATTGGCTACCTGTAATGTTGAGGATAGATTTTAAAATTCTTTTACTTGTTTTTAAAGCCAATAAAGGTCAAGCACCCTCATATCGCTCAGATTACTTGTCAGAGTATGTTCCAAACCGTTCGCTTAGGTCGTTTAACGCTGGCTTGTTAAATGTGCCACAAATAAAATGCAAAAAGTATGGTGAGGCAGCTTTTTGCAGCTATGTTTTAATACCTTTTCTGTAAAGCACTTTGAGCTGCATTTTATGTTATGAAAGGTGCTATATAAATAAAGTTTATTATTATTATCATTATTATTATGAGTTTGCAACACTTGTTGACAGTGACTGTGTGTGTGTGTGTGTGTGTGTGTGTGTGTGTGTGTGTGTGTGTGTGCATTACCTTCGGTTGGTTATAATGTTCAAACGCCATAATCAACACACTGATGATGATGATAACAGTCATGAAGAGGTCCAGGAAGTCGCTGGTACACAGAGTGTGAATAGACTGACGCAGGGGTGAGTAGTGTGCGTAATAAGGCGCCTGTTCAGGATCTGGAACATGCACACACACAGAAATATATATCAACAATGGATAAAATGACAATGTGTAATGTGAAAGGAGTCACTAATAGTGACAAACCCACAGAGATTTATCACACACTTCCCTGCAGATCTACTGGGTATTTGATTCTTTTGCAACTTTACTGTTTGTAGTCACTCTCACTACTTGCATGGATGTGTAAACAGGCTGTTTGTGCACAACTTTTTAATGTGATAATATGGGAATAGTGTTTTTACAGTTACAGAAACAGAGCACTAGTGTGAATAAGTGTGCTTTGAATTTTAAATGTTATATGTGTGGCGTGTTCTTTTTTACTGAATGCACAAATATGAACTTACTTAATCGGTCTCCTCATTTTACTCCAGGTAAAAAAAGCAAGTGTATTTCCCAAAATTTTAAAAACCAATGTAGATTTCTGTGGATGGATGGTAAGTGGGAGATTAATTTGGTTGCATCTTGTTTCCAAAGATTTCATTGAATGTTTGAGGAAGTGAAGTCTGCAGTCATGCAGTTACATGCATCAGAGTAATGTAACCTACACCTTTGTGATCAGTCACTGTTTGTGTGACCAAGACAATCTTTCTCTTTTGGTTTTTAGGTTCTGAAAGGAAGCTAAAAAAAAAAAAAACTACCAACCAGCACCTCTGTTGGTCTGGTCTTCCACTATTTCTTCTTCATTGGCTGGTAACGCTTCATCTGTCTTTTGCTTGTTCATACACTCGTGGAAGGTCTCCACCATCACCCCGATAAACATATCTAGCAGAAAGATGCTCACAATCATGAATGAGATGAAAAAAACAAGCATCCATCTGTTGTAGTTCCTCACAGGCTGAAAAGAGAAGAGAGGAGACATCAGGTTATATTTTCTTGTGTGCAAGACATTAAACAAATTTACTACACTACAAAACAGATTGTGCATTTAATAAATCTCTCTGCATATTAACATTGTGCTTGCTGTAACCATTCCAATAATGTGTCTGCATTCAAATTAGACGTGAAGTGTTATGGAAATGTTACTAAGTCCTCTCAACTCAGCTTGCGGTTGTGACTGTGTGAAAGTGACTCGGTGGGCTTTTCAAACAGGAGACTGACACGTAAAATTGTGCATTTATGGAATTATGTGCACATTAATATCTGTCAATATTAAATTATCGCTGTTTAGTAATGCACCTTTCACCATCCCCTCATATTCTAGAGTTTCTAAATAAATCCCAGTGCCATTGTTCCCTGTCATGTGCATGACACTGTATAAACATCAGCCATATTGCTAGAAACAATACCTGTATGTCTACTCCTACAGCATCCAGTCCATCATACATGATGTTGACCCAGCCGTCCTTAGAGTACATTACAAACAAGGACAACAGAGCCTGAATGGGAAACAGAGAAATAACTGTTAAGTCAACACACAGGGATTTTCCAGGCTCTGAGTTTGGTTAAAGCACACAAATTCAGTACAGTTAGCTGAAGAAACCTCCTCTTGCACTGCTCAATTCTCTTAATTTTTTTAGTTATTCTAATAACAGAAAATGTTTACAATTGTTTAATCTGCATCTGGATCCAAATCTACACAATCATGCATAATCATAATAATGCTGACTTGACGACATTGATGTTTAGGAGAATATCTAAAACCTTTATATAAGACGAATGGTGCAAAATTTCAAGAAAGTCACACTCACGGCCACCAAATTATAGAGAAATACATTTATCATAGTGCTTTAGTGCATCATTATAAGATTATTCAGAAATGATATGTGCATGTGTTCTCTAAATTTGGTTGTAACTGCAAAAATTATTTAAGAGTTATGGCAGTTTACATGAAGAATGTGATAACCACTTATAACACAATGTCATATTAAAAAAAACAAAAAATGTGGGGAATCATTTAAATATATAATGTACCACATTTGGTGAGGATTACGTGATTATTTTTTTTATAGGTGGGGTTTTGAAAAAAATGTTAAAAAATGAAAAATTAAGTGGACAATCTAAATTTTACTGCAATCTGTTGAGCACTTTTTGAGATGACATGCTATGCAATGCCAGCAAGTGATTCTCACTCTGTAATAATCTGTGGTTATCAATAGCAAATGCACTTTCATTCTTTAACAGTGACTAGTTTGGAGCCAATCGTGGTCCAATATTCAACTTACACAAGTGTGATATGGAAACTTGAAGCCTCCAGAGCATAAACACTGAGAATAAACTGTGAAGTGAAGTAGGAGACATCTTGTGTCCGGCAGTTAAACTTCTGAAATGAACATTATTTGCATATTTGTAGATTCTGTCATTTTAAATGAGGGAGAAGGAGTAGATGTCGTTTCAAGGATTTTAAAGAGATAACTGACCCTTTTTTGTGGAAAAACCATATTAGACACAAATTATTATTCAAAGTTCATTAAGGCCAATTAATCAGGAAGAACAGGTTCATGTTTGGTGTAAATGGGGCCTTCCATATATATGCTTAGCATTTAACATTTTATCTCGAAACTCTTGAACCTTGAAGTGTAGAAACTACTTTTTTTCTTGATAGTTTGGTCCAACCTCAGGTGCCCAACCATGGCCTGTCATATAGGCCACACCAGTTTCCACCTACACATTTTCCACCATTTGGAATTTGTAGCAATTTTTTTTTTCTTCTCCATGTGTATGCTACAAATTTAATCTAATGTTCTCAAAATTTGGTACATAACCCAATTTGACTGAACCTGTAAAAAGGAAAGTGGTTTATTTTTTGGTATTGCATAGGCCTATTATTTTTCTGATATGACGTAGCCAAATTCTTGTAAGCATGCGTATTTGACAAAAAATGCCATAATCCTTGATTGAGTGCATCATTCAACTGCAATATTTAGATAAAATGTGCGGTCATTCACTCTGTACAATCCTTCAAATGTTGATGGTGTGCTAGCAAAGGAGATTGTAATTTTCTGTTTGGACAACCATTAAAGATCAGAACATTTCCTGCTCTGTAAATGACTTTACTGTATGTTATGAAGAGGGTGATAACAGACAGAGAAAGAAAAAAAATACATCAATACAACTATAGTACTATAAAATACAATTATACAGAGCATTTATATTTAAACAGGGGGTGCTGAGTCACAGCAGTGTAGGAGTCTCAGTTGAGTGATGACTCATTCTCCCTCTTGTCCTTCTTCCTCCTCCTCAAACCGAAGAAGTGGTGGATTATTTTCCACACTGAGCGCCTCTTTTTTTTCTCCAGGACCTTCTCCTGAGAAACTTCCTCCTCTACCAGCATTTCAACGGCCATTACAGCAACATGGGTTTTATCCTCCTGCTCCTTCAGCTTCTCTCTGAGCCGGGCATTTTCTGCCTGGAGGGCCTGACTTGCTTCTTACTCAGCTCGGAGCCGAGTGGCAAGCTCAAGGCTGGTGGAGGTCTGTTCCTCAAGTCTTGTTTTCAGATTCTCCCATTGCCGCTCCATGGTTTGATGGAGGGCCTCCTGTTCAGCCCTTAGCTTGTTGAGCATCTCCTGGTCCTCGCTCACCCTTTCAGCATGAGACTTCTTCTCTGTCTCAAATAGTTCCTGATGGGTGTCTCTCTCCTGCTGCAGCTGATCACTGAGCTTCACATTGTCATCTTCCTTTATGTTCCAGTAATGTGATTACTTATTAATGTCTTGTCGAAATCAAATTTGCATATTGTCCATCACTCATCATCTTTGTTTATTTTTTAAAAAAACACCTTAAACATTGATAATCTCCAAAGTACAATGTTGTTCAACAGCATTAACGATTCATAATTACTAAAAAGTCACTATATATAGAATAACTGACTCATAACAGACATGCAGGTGACATGATGTCATAGCAGGTGTAATTAACAGTGTCAATGATTGCTGCGTCCCATTTAATTTGGCCAGTTCCAAATTAGTTTGGCCAGTATTTGCTTCCCGGGACACTGAACTATCGTTAATGTTGTCACCACCACCTGTGGTCTAGTCATCTGGTGGGGGTCCTTGATGAAAAATCACAAAATTTATAATACGTGTTTGTGGTGTTCAGACGTTTATGGTGGTAGATGTATTTCTTACCTATCATATCAATAAACTGGTGTTTTACTGTGATGTTTGGAGACTACCAAATTATCATTATACTGAATATATGTATATTTTTTGTCTGTGGACTGACACTTAAATCGGTGATGGCCACCAAACACTGAATTGTCGAAGTGATTGTCAACAAGTCAACGTGGGTGGGGGTTGGGGGCAGCACCCCCTCCTGCTGACAGAACACTAACTAGGTCAGTGCTCTAATTTGAGTCTCAGTGCTGTCCTCTGGAGAGCCACAAGGGATACAATTACTCTCCCACTATCCCATTCATCTGCGACTCTATGGCGCAAACATTTGTGTGTTCGTGTGAGTGTACACGGCAGCATAACAGCATGTCTTTTTTTGATCCACCTTGAAGTGGGTAAAATGAGGACATTGAAAATTCTCATTGTTCTCAAGTTATGATGAGGGAGAGAGACTAAAAGACTACAATTCAATTTAGGGTTTCCTTTTCAAATATATTATATACTTTTTATACTGCACCAAATTTCAACAGTGCACTCTCTGGCATTCCCAGCAATGCACCTGCCAAGTGTGAAATAGATCGAATGAACTGTTCTCGAGATATATGAAGGACAAACATGCATACAGAGATTCCTTGCTTCATATAGAGAGATAGGAGATACGACATTGGCCTGAATACAATAAAATTCTAAGTAAAAGAGGATAAACTTCTGCAACACCAGCTTTTGGATAAAAACATTGAATTAAACAGTATGGATTAATCAGTATGAATTAAAGTATGCACAGTAGGCAGATATACAGTCACAAAAACTACAGTATAGCAACAAACAGTAAAACAACAAATCAATAGAATACCTTTCTTAAATAGAGTTTTTAAATAAAATATGGTAACAGTATGCCAACTCAAAAGCTCCCAGTATCTTCAGATACATTTTGTGAGTTTTTATCATAGACTGTATAAAAATATGGACGTAGTTACCGTGACATCACCCGTTGGTTTCTGAAGAGCGGTTTTGAAGCTTAAAGCGAGCCGCTCCAGCCATCGCCATCTTGGCAGTGCATGACACTGCCTAACTCCCAGCCAATCAAAAATGGGCAAAGAGGCGGGCCAAATGACTGAAACAAGCCACCTAGCGGCTGGTGGACCTGTCACTCAAAGAAGCCATGTCCTTCATTATGCATAACTTTACGGCTTAATAAAACTTAAACGGGTGTGTTATAAAAAAAATTCACCCCCCGCACAGTTGTCATGAACGGGGAAATTAGCTGTAGAGACCAAGACTGTTTTTTGTACCAGGCTGTAACCATTATTTCTGCTGTAAAGTTGGGCATTTTTACATGGGGAATGACTCGCTTTTGGAGCCAGCCTCAACTGGTCATTTAAGGAACTGCAGATTTTGGCACTTCTGCATTACTTCATTTTATAGCCCCAGAGGTTGCTTTGTATTTATACGTAGTACTTAGCTAGTTAATTTTGTGTGGGCAAGAATGCTAATCGCCTGTCTTTCTTCCTGCATCCCTCTCCTTCCCTCTCCCTTTCTCACCCTCCGTGTTGGTGCCTACCTGAAGCAGGTCGTCAAAGTTGTATGTCTTCCGTACCCAGTGATAGTTGGCCGACAGGCAGTCAGTCTTGTTGGTGATGGCACGTGTGTCCTGACCGACACAATAGTAGAACTTCCCTTTGAACAGCTAGAGTGTTTGTGTGAGATAAAGACAGAGACAGAGTCAGGTCGTTTTTGTCATTGTCTTCACATCATCTCAATTGCATCAAAAGTAATGGGCCAGCTGTGAACTTATCACTTGGCGTGTGTGTGTGTGTGTGTGTTTGTGTGTATGTGTATGCATGCCATCTCACCTGCACCCCAAGGATGCCAAAGAAAAAGAAGAAGACGATGCAAATGAGAACAATGTTCCCAATGGGTTTAACCGAGGCAATCAGAGCCTCCACAGCCAGCTTCAACCTCGGGGCTCGCTTGATCACCCTGGAACACACAAACACAAACAAAAAGATGTGTGTTAGAACTAGCATATGTACTTACAGACACAAGCACAACTGACCGGAATATGAAGTAAAGGTGGGATGCTTACACACACGCACAGTACATGCACATATAGACTAGTATCAACTTACACAAAGATAAAACAAACATACTAACATAAATAAATTATGTACCTCAGTGGGCGAAGTGCACGGAGAAGGCGTAGAACTTTCACCATGCCCAACACGTTATTTTTGTCCGTATTGACCAGAGAGACAAAGATGTGGACTACAGACAGAATCACTAATGAGCCATCCATGATATTCCAGGAAGACTTGCAATAACTCTCCTTCCCAATCACCACACCGAGAGCTAGAACCTGGTTTTGAAGCACAACATGTCAATACAAGCTTACACTACTATTAATTAATTGAAACACTACTTCAGCTTAAGATCTGAGCTAAAAAAATTGATTTTAAGGTAGACAATTACTGATCCAAAATCATAACAAAGTTAAAGAATTGTTAAAGAGACTTCTTAATGGGAACAGGGCCCGTTCAACAGTGCTATTTATCAGTAAGAATATAATGTCATTTCCCAATGACCATATACCTCCAAGGTTAAAAAAAACAACTGATGTTTACCTTAAAAAGCATCTCTACGAAAAACACAGCAGAGAATACGTAACGGGACATTTTCAGGATCCATCGCTCCTAAAGGGCAGAATGAGATTTATCTTTAATATGTGTTTTGTATTTCATATAATCAAACTCACATACATATTATTTGTTCAAAGAAAATGCATAATATCCAGTTTGACTGTGCATAGTTTGTGTGTTTTAGTGTCTTTCAATTGTGTGGCCTCACATGTGCAGTATATGTGTGTGCATGTGCTGTGTGTGTGTGTGTGTGTGTGTGTGTGTGTGTGTGATTGTGTGTGTGTGTGCCTCACCATTCTGTGAGGGTTCACTGTAAATCTGTAGTAACAGCAGGTTACATGTATGTGTGGCTCACCATGCTTTTGGGGTCTATTCCAGGCCTCTCCATAGCAATGGTGACACAGCTTAGGAGAATGAAGAGCAGAACCATGTGGTCGAACATCTTGTGCGAGATCACGTGTTGGCAACAGATGCGGAACCTACACAAAAACATACACACACACACACACACATACACACTTCAAAATGGTGGAGGCCAACGGTGCTCTGCAGCTGCATATCACTCCACAGCTCTATTTGCTCCACTTTTGAGTGATCCAATCATATCAGAGGGATTTGATCAAATCAATCTCATACCTAAATCCCATCCACATATTCAGTTTCACTCGGAAATAGAAAAAAAAACGTTATTGAAGATAAAGACACTCTAACTGCCATTTCACATTAAAGACAGGAGAAACACAAAGGTGTGTGTGTGTGTGCATGTGTGTTTGTGTTTATGACACTTACCTGTTCTGTGGAGACAACACATAGAATGACCACTCTTCATGTGCTTTGCACCAGCGGAGTACTTTCTGGATCCATGGGAAGTTACGCATCAGCCGCCTCTCCTTATCCAAAGCATGGACAAAATAAAGGTTTCAACACACCAGCAAAATATTGCAGATTTTTTCTTTAATCCCAAAGCAACCTTTATTGCATCACTTACTGCTGCAAAAGTGTAAAATTAACTCTTGGAGAGTCCAAAATCAGACTTACAAAACTATCACTCTAAGGAACTTACATTGTCTTTGTTTGCAGGTGCAGAGTCTTCCTCAGGGGCTGCATTAATCATGGTGGATTCACTGGGCAAAGAGTCAGAGCAGTGTTGCTCGGGTCTTGACGGGCTCTGGAACAACATGAAATATATTATGGGTACAATAACGTCAGTCTCAACACTGTAACTATAATCTCAACAAGGGAGAAGTAAACAGGTCACAAGTAATATCTCCATACAGGATACAGGGTACACATTAATTCAGATTCTGAATGGATAATTTCAAAGCAATGATTCTTAGGAACTTACATCTGTCTTGTTGTTATCTGTGGGTGAAAAGTCTGTCTCAGGAAGTAAGCTGATTGCAGTGGAGCTGGCAGGCCCACGGAGTGAGAGAGAGGAGTCTGAGGAACTGGAGGATTGCTAGAACAACAGGTAATAGAGCTCAGCATAGGTGTGTATGCAAGTGTTTGTGTCAGTGTGCTGTTCATTAAATTATAAAACATGTAGCTGTTGGATTATTGATTGTATGTAAAACTAAGGCAGAGATCCCTATTCATTTGCCTGATAGCTCTTAACAACAAGGGCAAAGTAAATAAGTCTCTTAACACAAGTAATATCTCCATACAGGATACAGGGTACACATTAATTCAGAATCTGAATGGAGAATTTCAAAGCTATGATTCTTAGGAACTTACATTTTTCTTGTTGTTATCTGTGGGTGAAAAGTCTGTCTCAGGAGGTAAACTGATTGCAGTGGAGCTGGTGGGCCCACGGAGTGAGCAAGAGGAGTCTGAGGAACTGGAGGATTGCTAGAACAACAGGTAATAGAGCTCAGCATAGGTGTGTATGCAAGTGTTTGTGTCAGTGTGCTGTTCATTCAATAATAAAACATGTAGCTGTTGGATTATTGATTGTATGTAAAACTAAGGCAGACATCCCTATTCATTTGCCTGATAGCTCTTAACAACAAGGGCAAAGTAAACAAGTCTTTCAACACAAGTAATATCTCCATACAGGATACAGGGTACACATTAATTCAGATTCTGAATCCATAATGTGGAAGCTATGATTCTTAGGAACTTACATTTTCCTCATTGTTATCTGTCGGTGAAATGTCATTCTCAGGAGGTAAACTGATTGCAGTGGAGCTAATGGGCCCACGGAGTGAGCGAGAGGAGTCTGAGGAATTGGAGGAGGTCTGGAACAACAGGTAACAGAGTCTAACATAGGTGTGTATGCAAGTGTTTGTGTCAGTGTGCTGTTCATTCAATTATAAAACATGTAGCTGTTGGATTATTGGTTGTATGTAAAACTAAGGCAGAGATCCCTATTCATTTGCCTGATAGCTCTTAACAACAAGGGCAAAGTAAACAAGTCTTTCAACACAAGTAATATCTCCATACAGGATACAGGGTACACATTAATTCAGATTCTGAATCCATAATGTGGAAGCTATGATTCTTAGGAACTTACATTTTCCTCATTGTTATCTGTCGGTGAAATGTCATTCTCAGGAGGTAAGCTGATTGCAGTGGAGCTGGTGGGCCCACGGAGTGAGAGAGAGGAGTCTGAGGAACTGGAGGATTGCTAGAACAACAGGTATTAGAGCTCAACATAGGTGTGTATGCAAGTGTTTGTGTCAGTGTGCTGTTCATTCAATTATAAAACATGTAGCTGTTGGATTATTGATTGTATGTAAAACTAAGGCAGAGATCCCTATTCATTTGCCTGATAGCTCTGAACAACAAGGGCAAAGTAAACAAGTTTCTCAACAAAAGTAATATCTCCATACAGGATACACATTAATTCAGATTCTGAATGGAGAATTTGAAAGGTATGATTCTTAGGAACTTACATTTTTCTTGTTGTTATCTGTGGGTGAAAAGTCATTCTCAGGAGGTAAACTGATTGCAGTGGAGCTGGTGGGCCCACGGAGTGAGAGAGAGGAGTCTGAGGAACTGGAGGAGGTCTGGAACAACAGGTAACAGGGTCTAACATAGGTGTGTATGTAAGTGTTTGTGTCAGTGTGCTGTTCATTAAATTATAAAACATGTAGCTGTTGGATTATTGATTGTATGTAAAACTAAGGCAGAGATCTCTATTCATTTGCCTGATAGCTCTTAACATCAAGGGCAAAGTAAACAAGTCTCTCAACACAACATCTCCATACAGGATACAGGGTACACATTAATTCAGATTCTGAATGGAGAATTTGAAAGGTATGATTCTTAGGAACTTACATCTTTCTTGTTGTTATCTGTGGATGAAAAGTCATTCTCAGGAGGTAAGCTGATTGCAGTGGAGCTGGTGGGCCCACGGAGTGTGAGAGAGGAGTCTGAGGAACTGGAGGTCTGGAACAACAGGTAACAGGGTCTAACATAGGTGTGTATGTAAGTGTTTGTGTCAGTGTGCTGTTCATTAAATTATCAAACATGTAGCTGTTGGATTATTGATTGTATGTAAAACTAAGGCAGAGATCTCTATTCATTTGCCTGATAGCTCTTAACAACAAGGGCAAAGTAAACAAGTCTCTCAACACAACATCTCCATACAGGATACAGGGTACACATTAATTCAGATTCTGAATGGAGAATTTGAAAGGTATGATTCTTAGGAACTTACATCTTTCTTGTTGTTATCTGTGGGTGAAAAGTCATTCTCAGGAGGTAAGCTGATTGCAGTGGAGCTGGTGGGCCCACGGAGTGTGAGAGAGGAGTCTGAGGAACTGGAGGTCTGGAACAACAGGTAACAGAGTCTAACATAGGTGTGTATGCAAGTGTTTGTGTCAGTGTGCTGTTCATTCAATAATAAAACATGTAGCTGTTGGATTATTGATTGTATGTAAAACTAAGGCAGAGATCTCTATTCATTTGCCTGATAGCTCTTAACAACAAGGGCAAAGTAAACAAGTCTCTCAACACAAGTAATATCTACATGCAGGATACAGGGTACACATTAATTCAGATTCTGAATCCATAATTTGGAAGCTATGATTCTTAGGAACTTACATTTTCCTCATTGTTATCTGTCGGTGAAATGTCACTCTCAGGAGAAGAGCTGGTTGTAGTGGAGCTGGTGGGCCCACAGAGTGAGAGAGAGGAGTCTGAGAAACTGGAGGAGTGCTGGAACAACAGGTGATAGAGCTCAGCATAGGTGTGTATGCAAGTGTTTGTGTCAGTGTGCTGTTCATTCAATGATTAAACATGTAGCTGTTGGATTATTGATTGTATGTAAAACTAAGGCAGAGATCCATACCTTCGCCTGATAGCTCTTAACAACTATGCCCACAAGTACGTTGAGGAGCACATGTTTTCCAAAAATAATGAGAGCCACAAAGTAGAGAGCGGACCATGGTGAGGTGGCAGTCATGGCATTGTATAGGACTAGATTCCAGTCCTCATGAGTAAGAATCTAGATTAATGAGATTAAATGAAAGAGAGTAACATAGACAGAGATCGATGCACATATTGCAAAGGATGAAATGCATAAAATAGGGAGTCAAAAACTAACCTGGAATACAGTGACCATGGACCAGAGGAGTGAGTCGAAGTTTTTGCGGTCAGTGATGGTGTCGCCGTGCACCGTCTTGAAGCTAAATTGGCATCCAAACAGGTGCATACCCAGTACGCTGCAAAGAAACAAGAAAATGCAGTCAGGATTATTTAAATGCAATAGATCATAATAATTATCTACTGCGATTCCCTGTGACTTTACAAATGACATGTAGAGCAGATAGACATGTAGAGAAGAGCGATTTGTGTGTGTGTGTGTGTGTGTGTGTGTGTGTGTGTGTACATACCTAAAAGTAAAGGTGGCAAATAGCAGCAGCATGCAGAGCGCGGCTGCCTTCTCTATGGTCCTTTTCAGCACAAGCAGTTGTTTCCTCAGGTAAGGGAGGAAGTGAACTAGCCTCACAAACCGTAGCAGGCGAAATGCACGCAGCGCTGACAACCTACCATCAGCTTTAGCAATTATCTCCCACAAACTGAAAACCACAAAAACAACCACAATTTTGGTACGCTGTTGGACAACTTCAAAGTTTTCGGTTGCATTTGGAGTACTGGCATGCACTGTACTCCAACCACTATTACTAAAGTCTCACATCGTCAGTCAGTGCCATAGACCTCCAGTATGATACAAAGTTTGATACCATGTTTATTTTACACAATAACCTGAACTGTTTATGTGTACCAATGTCAAAAAATAAAATTTGTGGCCCCTGTGAGAGGTGAGTGTTTAAAGTTTGTCAGCATATAGCCGGTGCAAGTATACGGATGAGAATTTCAATGGAAGCTAAAATTACAGGACAAAACAATATGCTGAGGTCAAAGGTCAGACTGTGTGGGTTCGTATTACCTGATGATAACGATGACAAAGTCAAAGATGTTGTTTTTATCTTTAAAGTATGACCACGAGAGAGCCATCAGCTTTAGGACCATCTCCATGAAAAATATAATGGTGAAGATGATGTTGCTGGTCTTTAACACATCTGTCAACACCTTAGGCTGTAGGGAGAGAAGAAGAAAAAAGGACAGAGGGGCAGAGACATACTGATTAAGAGAGAGATACATAGCTAACACAGCTAGCACACAGGAAGGAAGCCTAACAGCCTGAAGCTTTTTAAATGTGTTTGACAGCTGAAAACATAACCTGCAACACACACAGCTGTTGCACATTTTTGTGTGCTGTTTCATATGACATCTGTAAAGAGAGGACTGTCGGCCTGTTTTAAAACTTTTTTAAAAGAATCATTAGGACAGAATTTGGAAAGTATCTCTCTTCATCCCCCACATAACAAAATACTGAAGCCCAAACGCGATTTTCTTCTACTGTCACTTGAGATGTGTAGATCTGCAAAATTTGCTGAATCAGAGGCAAAGTGGTTGTGGAACCATATTCATTGTTACATCCTGCAAGAGTCATTTTACCTTTGAACCTTTCAGCTCACCAGGGAATCATTTAGCTTGCACATCTGAAATTTACAGAAGCCTTGAGAGGGCAAATAGTAAGCAGACAGAAACACTCCCCTCCATCTCACCTGCTTATGGTGCTCTATGGCTATTGTGAGAACACTGAGTAAAACAGCCAACATGATTGCTCGGTCGAAGAATTTACTTTTAACGACCCTCTTGAGTTTTTCCTTGGCTTGTTTCCAGTACAGACTCAGTATGCTCCTGTTCTCGTACCATTGCCCTTGACCTTCAACCTGAGGGGAAGATAGGGAGGTCATTTAATTGGCCTCTTGTTGCTGAGGCAACACTGCTGCTGGTGGTGGTACTGCAGAAAGTTGTTTACTAGTCTCACCGATGAGGCATTGTTCCATCTCTCAGGGTTCACCTTGTTGTTACAAAGTCTATTGGTAAAAGGAAAAACAGTATGAATAACAACTAATAACTGAAAATCCCTCAAAAGATTAAATTAAGACATAATGATTTGTTCCGGCAGTGTGCATGTGTTCGTGTTAATGTGTGTTTGCTTCTGAATGCATCTCTAGGGAATTGGTTCTCTACCCTTTTGGGGTCACATTCAGAAAGACAAAATTACTAGTGCAAAGTAAATGATTACATGCTCAAAACAAAACATATCTAGTTATTCAACCAAGAGACCTATAAAGAGCTCAAGACACACACAGGAAGACCAGTGAGTACATTGAACAAGAGCTTCATTTAAACTTCAAGTTTTTTCCTGACACTGTATTTTTGACAGTGATATAAAAGTACTACCATGTTACCAAGTTACAAGAGTAATACCATAATACCAAAACCCCCCCCGAAACTCTCATGCTTAAACTTGTGTGAGTGAAATTCACTTTCTCTACTAGGATACTTCCACCCATTGTCTGAAAATAAACTAGTACATTTAAAGCTACACAAGAAAGTATTTACATCTGCTTTCATCATGACAAGTATGAAAAGCACATTTTGGATGACTGATTCACAGGAGGAATGCATGTGACGTTGTTGAGGTGTAGGAGATTAAAAAAAATATGCCACCACATGTGTTTCAAGTGTTAAAAAACTACCAGGTTCTATGAACTATATAGTATCTGGTATCTATATAGTATCTGACCTGTTGTATATACAGGAGGTGAAGCTGATGAACTTTTCAAAGAGATTCTTGACAGACAAGCCGGAATGCGGCTCCTCTACCTCCCTCTCCATGGTCTCTGAGAACTGGGTGGCGATGACAACAGCGCACACGTTCATCATGACAAAGGAGCCCATCTGGTTAGGGGAGTAAAGAGTGGCTATTTAGAGCGAGAAAGCCCAGTACTGGTGCATGTGGCACTGTGCCCAATATTTTGGACCCAATAAAAACTGTAATAAAAAACTCAAAGGCAGTTATGTTGGCAATTCTACTGAAAATTTACCATTATGGAAGAATACCAATACCACCAGGAACCCAGTCAAATATTAATGTTGTAAATTAAAACAATAAACATACACAAGTAGGTACTTACAATAGTGACCAATGTAAAAAACACAAAACTCCAGAAGGAGTTTGCATCCATAACATAATACATGATCTCTGTCCATCCTTCCAGTGTGACAACCTGGCGGTAGAGAGAGACAGAAAGTGACATATTACTATGTAGCAATGTCCTCCTCACTTTTTATTGTGCTTTATTATGAAAATAAAATGAAAGAAAATAACATTTTAATAAGCTCTCAGTTAAAAAATATGGTGAACTATGAAATGATGAATCAAAACTCCAGAACAAACAAAAAACACAATACTGTGCCCTAAAAAGTAATGATGGGTTCCCCAGCCAGAGGAAAGCATTGACTCACATGTGACTATATGATAGATCATAAATAGATAGATGATAGATAGCAATTCCTTACCACATCCTCGTCAAAAACAAAATAAATTTATGTCTAACAAGTGCACTGTGTTTCCTCACAATTCAGACTGTTACCACATGCTACCATAATAAACTGTCAAAATACAGTTTCATGAGGCGTCTCCCTGATATTCTTAACTCCCTGCGCTCCGTGTTTTTGCAAAACGTACCTGGAAGACGGCTATCCAGGCATAGCCGATGTTATCAAAATTGATAGCTCCCATCTGAGGGTTGAGGTCCCCGGCGCGACAGACGTTGTAGTACAAGTTCCAGTTTACACAGCTGTTGGTACTGGCCCCAACCACAGCAGGGACTGGCTCCTCTGCAGCTGAATCATGGTGGTGAGGGTCCAATGAGCAGGTAACCCCATCCTCGGTGTAAGGCGGCACATCACGGCAGCGCACCATCCCATTCTTGTCATCAGGTGAACAGATGAATGGACTTTTTTCACCATGCTTGGTCACATAGTATGGACTTAGGGACATGTTGTATTTTCTGGATTAATAAAAAGAATGATAAAAGCTTGATTACAGAATTGACATACTATAGATAGACACTCATTACACAGTAGTGATGTTTTGAGTCCATCATGGGGTATTTTGTGCTGTAGGTTGAGAAAAAAACATAAGTTGCATACAGTAGGTCATATAAGCAATACATTGATATACAGTTGACTGAAAAATTAAGAAATATTAACTTATAAATGCATATCAAACTCTGTAATGCTTACTCAGTGAGTTTTTATTACTGTCATGATATAGTTTTAACTATATTGCTAGATTTCCTTATAAGTCTTGAAAAGGTAACAGTCACAACGCAATCAAATCATAGTAGAACTGAAACAATTAGATGATTAATTGATTAGTCAATCAATAGAAAATTAATTGGTAACCATTTTGATGACTAATTAATTGTTTAGTTTAAAAGTAATTTCTCAAGCAAAGTATTTGATGCTTCTAGAAACACATGTTTTTCATGGTTTTATGTAGTAATACAATTAATTGGTTGGATAAAACAAGCAATTCCACTGGGTTCTGTGATTGGCATCTGTTTTTACAGTTTTTCTGATATTTTATAGAGGAAACTATAATCAGTTAATTGAGATAATAATTGGCAGATTATTCAATAATGAAAATGACTGTTAGTCGTGATCTCTCAAATCTATTTGTGCTACCTCTAGCCCAGAGAGAAATGGGGAGAAAAAATCAAATACTGGAAGAGCAGACCAAACAAATTCCTTACGTGGGGATAACCTCTCCCAGGAAGCAGCGCTTGCGCAGCTGCCCTGCCCACATCTGGACTCCCACAACGCCAAAGATGTGGATGAAAAAGATGTAGAGGACGAGAACATTTGCAAGCATGGGCAGGGTGTCGACAATCACTGTCACCAAGACTCGCATACCTACACAGGTGAACACAGGAAGTAATTATGCCATCAGAATTGACTGTTTTGACCAATACTATTGTCACACACACACAAACACAAGCATATAGCACATATGCATGTTTGAATTTAAAATTCCTGATAGAAAGTTGACTTTTGCTCTTTTTCGAACTCTACTGATCTTACAACCTCTTTATGGCAAGTAATGGACAGTGGTTGATAATACTTTTAGTGACAGCTTCATCCTTAGAGATTTGAACTCACAGCTTCCCTGCGGCTGGTCTTTATCTCACCACATGTGTTCACCATCCAGCCTCAATTGTCAGTTAGATTTTGCCTCATCATTAAAATGTATGTTTATAGAGCTAGCACTGATGTTTGTAATGATGTTGCATTGGATGGCATTGTACATCAGGGTGGACAACTTAACAGAAATACTCCAAAATGAAGACAAAAGAGTTAAATCCACACCATTCTGACACAGCTTAATAAAGCTTTATGTCTTTCCCATCATTTGGTATTTCAGTGTACAGTATATGTTCAGATTGTTCTTACCAATGCCAGATTGTTAATGTATATTATGAAGATACAGAAGTGGACAGAAAATAAATTTGCCTGCCTACGTATATCAAGTCAATGTCTCATCAAGACCTGCAAATGTTCATATGTGGACTTACTTGGTACTCTGCCAATCAGTCGCATTGGCCTGAGTGTTTGAAACATGTGTAACCCCGACAAGATGCCAAGGGAGGCCAGGATATGATCCAACACCCTACAGGTACAGTTGTAGATGGAAACATGAAGAAATTGCTTTAGTTTGTGTTCTTTCACCTACAAAAATAAATATGTACACACATCCTAATAGTCTGTTCTTATAAAAGTCATGAGAGGCTAATGGTTCAAAAATGTCTTCTCTAAAATATAGTCAAAACGTCAGACATAAGCTGTCTAAACATTTTTGTTTCTCCAGTTTAAAACTAAGCCGTGTTTGTGTATGTGCTTGTATGCTTATGTATGTATGTCTATCTGCAGATGAAAGAGACAATAGAGTGAAAGGCACTGTAGGATACTAACTCTCCAGAGATGATGATGAAATCTAACTTGTTCCAGTTGTTGCTGAGGTAACTCCCTTTATGACCAAAGACTCCCAGGGCCACTGTCTTGATGATCATTTCCAATAGAAAGAATGCAAAGAAAAAAGAATCCAATGCCTGGCCATACATGATTTTAAAAAAAAAAGAAACACAATTAAACATAAAGTAGAAATGACAACACTTCTGTTAACATAGGTGTGCAAAAGTACTCTGGTTTAGCGGTATGCAAATGCTATCTGTGACAATATATAACAATATCTACTACTACTGAAATATTCACACCACAACACAGGTATCTAGCCTGCAGCAATAACAGACACTGCTGTAAACAGCGTTAAATGGGAAATGCAGCATGACTCAGGAAAATTGTACTGGTCATGTGAGCGAATACCCTCTCAATATTATATCTAAAGAACGCATTTATGTCACAGTAAATGTACATTTCACTGCCAGTACCCACTTATGAGAGTGCAGGTGTCACACTGACCTGTAGGTTTTCACTCATCTCTCCACAGGGCTTATACATGCCCAGAGGCACAAAGTTGAGCAGGACCATCAGTAAAGATGCGTAATCAAAAAACGTGGAGGAAGGGGTTAAGGCCAAAACACATAGCATGCAATTACAGTCATACAAGTCATCAACAACAGAGAACAGGAACTTATAATGACAGAATAAACACAATGTTTTAATATGCCAAACAGACGCATACAGTACCTGAAAAAGAAAGACAAGGGGGGAAAGTGTGCTGCAAATTACCATTTTGCAAAAAAATGTTTGTGTGCTGCAGTTGATCTGAAATAAGACCTGATTCCAGGCAGTTTAAGACATGCAATTTCTGTTGCAAAACAGATGAAACAAACAATACAGAGCATAAACAGTGATAAAGGATTGTATGTGCCTTCTTAAAAATGAGTCCCTTTATCCATTTAAAATTGTTTAACACTAATATCAAGTCAGGCTTAAAGGGTATTTAAATAATTATGATCATTGCACATATTTAGTCTTAGAAGGTGTCAGACAGGGATAGATGTCCAGCAGTAAGGAAGGATATGGCTTACTGACCATGAACAGACACCAGTTACGTGGCCATGTGGTTTGTTTCAAGAAGGAGAAGACCACAGGGGCCAGGGCTGGGTATGGCAGCTTTCCCTCATCCGTGGAGTGAAGTCCTTGTTCTGTATTGAAAGGCTGTTCTCTCCACTCGTTTTTCTGTCTCTTACAATCAGTCATGATGAGTTTTTCAAGCACAGAAACTCTAGGGGGGAAGTCAAACAGAGAGATGTTAGAAAAGAGAGAAGAAGGGGTAAAAAGATGGCAAAACATGCAGGTGAGACAGAGAGAAAGGGAAAGGGAGGGATAAGATAAACAACATAAACCATAAAGAGACAGGAACTTGGACATTGTTTCTGTAAAGATGTGTTGCTTTCATATTTCTAAAATATAATGTTTCAGGGATGTAGGTCCCACAAACAAACTCCATGCACTTTCATTATATTGGAATAAATCTCAAACTATTAGCTATAAGCCTCAGCACATGAAACCCAAACTACCTATCTGCATTGCTATATACCACTAGTTGTATGTAAGACAATATGTTTACTTATTTTATTTATTAGGATTAGGAATCCCTTACTTGAAAAAGTAAGAATGCTGCAGTGTACAAATGCTACAGTTGAGGGCGCGGTTTGCAGCCAAAGGACCGGTGTGTAGGATTTAGTGGCATCTGGCAGTGAGGTTGCAGATTGCAACCGCAACCAACTGAATAACCCTCGGTGGCCACGAAACTCGCGAAAAACGCGAAAGGATCTCCCTAGAGCCAGTGATTGGTTTGTCCGTTCTGAGCTACTGTAGGAACATGGCGGTGCAACATGGCGGGCTTCTTGGAAGAGGACCCGCCCCCTCTGTAAGAATAAATGGCCCATTCCAAGCTAACGAAAATAACACAAAGATCTTATTTTCAGGTGATTACACACCAACTGAAACATACTTATGAATATTGTATTGCATTTCTGTGAAGTCCGTTCCGCTAGATGCCACAAATTCTACACACAGCTTAGCGTTAGCTAAAGCTCGGTGAGTTAGCAAATTGGTGACGTTAGTGATGGTAACCTTAACTACCGTAAGTTACCTAAACCAAGCCAGTTAAAACATAATACTTAAAGCTACCTGTTTTAGAAAAAAAAAAACATTTTACAGTAAACCCTTGTTTTTCCTCAATGTAATTGGAAAATAAATCAATATTTCCACTACACCTGTTTTAACAATGGTGACAAAAAGCTTTTATTGGTCCATAATTTAGACAATGAACCGTTTTCTAACGTACTCTAACGTCCTACTCCTCATGTTATTTAGCCAGGTGTTACTGAAGCTCTGTCGCCCAATTACACATTTCAGGTAATGTTAGCAGTTACTACTGCAAAAGGTTTTTCATACTTTATCACATACTGATACTTTTGGTAGTTGTTACAAAATGTTACTGGTTATTTAGATAATCTAGCTAACCTCAGCATCATACATTTTGTTAGTTAAATTAACTTAATTAATTTGTTAGTTAGCGTTATATGATTATTGTTTTGTTTTGACAGCTATGAGCTAACCAGGCATATAGCTTAGGTTAGTTATTACTAAGTAAAGTTACAAACATCATACCATGATCACCAATGTAAAGTAACTAATAACGTTAACGTTATCAGAGGAAAAAGCAGCAGGACAGTCACAAACTGGGCCAAAGCCACTTACCAGAAAAAAGCAGATAACTATCTGTGGTCAAATTGTCCCCTTGTACGGTGTTCTTGAGTTATTAGATAACCTTTCAGGTTACTTTCACAACTGAGTTAGCTAACGGCAACGGGTAATAAAGTGTTGATGCGATTTAAAACTGAAGCCGTTATGATTTAAAAAGACTGACAGTAAACAGAAGTTTGAAACATCAGATTCTGGAACTGGATCGTGAAATTAAACAATATTACTGCAAATGTGACAGAAACATGCTCAGTTTACCTGTGTTTACCTAGTATGTTTGTTTTTTTTATGATTGTTGCTGTAAATGTATTTTGTGCTGCATATGGTGTTAGTGTAATAATAATATTTTTTTTATTTATATAGCACTTTTCCATCTTAAGTACAAAGTGTTATCCAGATTAAAAGGATTTACAGAATTTAAAAAAATCAGAAATCCATGTAAATACACAAAATAAGTTCATATAAATAAGCAAATGTGTATAAAAGAAATATGCTCATATAAAGCAGGTGAAATTTAAGTAAAATAAATAACCACAAATAAATAAACAAATAAGATGCAAATATAAGAGATGATCCCACATAAAGAAGATAGAATACTAATAAAAGAGCATAAAACAATATAAACATTTAATGATTACTTGTATCATTTTAATATGGACCCCAGGAAAAGAAGTTGATACCAAGGTTACATCTTGGGGGGAGGGGGATATAAATAACCTGAAACTCATTCACCCCCTGGTGTAAATGTGTTTGTGAACTGTTAACTCATGAGCTACACTTGTAAATTCAATTTACAGTAGCCTGACATGTTAAAGGTGCAACAAAAAAAAGAAAGTGGGACCCAGTGAGAGACTCTGATACTTTAATGAGGAAAATGAGTTATGAAATATTTTCAGCGTAATGAGAATTTGTAGTTGGTTAGCTACTTTGTATTACACTTGTCCCCTTCCAAGTTCTTATCCTACCCCTCTTTCTCTTTCAGTCCTGCTCTGTGTCTCCTCAAAACACATTTGTCACCCAGATGACTGTCTGCCTCACCTACTTGCCCAGGGTCTTTTCAGTTTACCTTCTCACCTTTGTGCTCAAGACACAATTTTGCTGACTGAAACATCTGGCAAGGTACAGTAAAATACAGACCAGTAGCACATGAACATATATCCCTGAGCCATTCTTTCCTAAGAACAAGACACAAGACTCACACACACTAAGATGCACTGGAATTTATGTAAGTATTATCCAATTTGCACAATATTTAGACAAATTACTACAATATTGGATGAAGTTAAATTATTTTTTGTGACTATCTTCAGGTAGAAATAAACATTGAGATTATTATCACTACATAAAATGTTCATTAGCTCTATGTATTAAGTGTAGGTGAAGTTACATAAAGGTGGGTCCTTCAGCTGACCGGTTGCACTGGTAGGGTGTCAGCCTGGAAATACACCTTGTCTGGGCACAGAATTTATACCCGTTGAACTCCCTGAGTATAGAGCCAGTGTTGGTACTGGTATGCAGTATTTGGTGCCCTATAAGACTGCAAATACCGCAGTGTTTCAGAAAGTGTTCCCAGATGTCAACATATAAAATGCAGAGGCAAAAATGAAGGGAATGTGAGGTACTGTGAAATGTGATTAGACGGAGAGTGTAATTTATGCATTTATTTAAGGATGGAGTATGTAATTAAATATGTCTCTGAACAGTGGAGCCCCATGATTCAACCCTTCATCATAATTTTCTACTTTCCCCATCCAGGAATGAAAATAAAGATGGCACCATTGTGGTTTTGTGTTTAAAAGTTTTATATATCCAGAATAAAACATTATACACAGTCAGTGGACCAAAAACATTTACTCATTCACCACTCCCTATTAAACATTCTGTTGTTTATAGTGAGTATAGTAAAAAATTCAGACAGTTTTGAATTCTTCTCATTTTGCATCACAGATAGGTGTCACATAACTGTAATTTGCACATCAGTGAAACATGAGGAAATGCATGGTGGGATGCAAAAAGTAGTCTATGTGCTATTAATGTAACAATTTTTGTTAAACTGTGGAATTTTTTATGGTACCAAATAATTTTTATCCTATTTCCCCTTGATAATTGTTCTTCTGTCTCTATGTGTACTTGAAATACATGTTAATAGAAGCGTTGGACAGCTAGGTACGGCAACACCAGTTGGACAAACCACACGCAGAGCTGCTATAAAAAGTTTAGATATGATTATGTGTGCGTGTGCGTGTGTATATATGTGTGTGTATATATATATATATATATGTATATACACACACACATGCATGTATTTGTGTGTGTCCAAGATGGCAGACCCATTCGCGCATGAGCTACTTAGATTGGCAGCTACTGGGATTGGGCACACACACACACAAAAATACATGCATAGGATATACTGTATACATATAATTAATATATATCAATCGTAATGGTGTTTTAATGTTCATATTACTATTATTGTGTACTGTTTAAATATTTGGACAAATTGTACTTTGCTGCTTTGGGAATATTGTTCTTGAAACTTTCAAGCCAATAAAGCCCCTTTGAATTGAATTGGATTTTTAAAAAAATGCTATGCTACGACAGACAACCACGCACTGCACTAATAATCATTAGTAAATATACACACAATCATAACTAAACTTAACATATTGCCATTAATATTATTACTCCCAGTTTTACTGCAGTTCTGCGTGTAGTTTGTCCAAGTGGATTTGCCGTACCTAGCTGTCCAAGATGGCGGTCCCGCTTGCGCATGCGCTACTCAGACCGGGCAGCGACACGCCTTCCTCGGTTTCTACACATTACGTGAGGCCGACTTGGAGGGAATTGAACGCTGCAAAGAAAGACAAATAGGAGAAAAGAGCAGAAACATAAATCACCCCCAAAAAGCTGGTAAGACTTGAAATATCGAGAAGTGTTTCCTGAAGCTTCTCAGTTGTATATTTTAATATTTTGATGTTTTTCAAATATCTGCCATGCCGCTCTTGTGGCCCTTGGAGCCGTTGGTTAGCCTCCGTGGCCTGTTAGCAGGCCGCTGGGGTTTCGGCGCCGGGACTGAAATGCGTTCATCCGACGCTCTCCAAACTGGGGGCGCGGTGCTTTACCTTAGCCTGCCTGCAAGAGCCAGCCACATATTCACTCCTATTTAGCCCTAAACAAATAATCGAACTGGTCTCTATGTGACGTTATGAAAGCTTATGGTAGTAATGGCGTGTTGTGTTTTTGTCCAAATTTATTGGGCATTTTGTTTACCCTTCCAGTCATGTGCGGGAAGAGGTAAGTTATGCGGCTAGCCAGGTTGCTAATGCTAGTCAGGCCTCTGCACGTTTCCGAGATGGACATCGATTCGTGAATTGGGGTGCTGTTTAATGCACCATAGGAAAACATAATTTGGGGGTCTGAGTTTTTAGAAGATGGCGTTAATCTCTTTCTACAGTAATGTTAACTATCGACGGTTGCCCAGTCTATGACGTTATTCTGGAGGCAACGTCGCTCGTTTGCAGCACTGTTAAAAAAAAAAAAAAAAAGAGGGGGGGAGAGGGGCGGGGGAGGGTTCAGCCGGTTTTCTGACAGCTTAACCTGCTTTCTCAGCTTTTAGTGGAATACAAGTACAGGAGTGAGGTAGCTCATCCTGAGAGAGCAGCTGAAGTTGTCAGGACACCAGCTGATATCTACACCATGCTTTGCCATCATGCATTCAAATACTGTACGTCCATACTGACCTAACCCTCCTGCCACAACAGCTCCACTTTCCAAAGGATAATATGCAAAATGCCTGTAACTGACTGCAGATTAAGTTTTCCACTAGGAGTACTGCTGCTCCTTACTTAAAAATATATCGTAATACACCCACACTTTCTCCATCTTCATTCTTACTGATCAATACTTTAGTAATGAATGGATATCTTGCTGAAATGTACTGCTTTTGTTTGTCTGGGATACGTCTTGGAGACATTAATGACAGGTGCATAGAGACTTATGTCATTTATTTTATTATTTCCTTAAAATCAAATCAGGTTTTGACGATCTAACAAGTAGCAGACTCAACATTTTCCTCTTGAGTAATTTTATTTCCATGAGAGGTTCCCATTGTTCATATTTACCATGTTCACACTATGAACACACGTAAGATTTAATGCGGTCTTAAGATTGGTAAACTGTACACTGCAAATAAAAAAGCGGATGTACTGGCTTGTCATTGCTGGCAGCGTGACAAGAAATGACCTGTCACCTGTTTCATCCAATTACACATCACATGAGGCTGACCACCTTGTTTAACTGTGCTGACTAAAGCTACACGTCAGAAAAGTCAATACTGCAGGTCATACAAGCAACACACCAAGTCATTTCATTACAGACAGCTAATTGTTATAAAAATGCAGTTCAGGACAGTCTAGTACTAGCTACCAAGAACCCATTGCTTCATTGTGACGGTACTTGACATTTTCTCAAGCACTGCACACAGCAACATGCAGGAAGTGATGTAAGCATGCAGTGACAAACAAATTGACTACCCAAGAGAGTCAGTAATAAATTAAACAGTTGCTTTTACCTTGTTGTGTGAGAAAAGTCCCACTGTGCGTGCACCACTTTGTTGCGTCATTCAAGGCATCATTCAACCCAGAGAGCCTACAGTTACTCGGGAATTTCCCCCCATTTAAAACATTGTCACTGAGCTTTTGTGCATTAAGCCTAGAAGTGTTGAGAAATGTTTACAGTAGTTTCTGATGATGTTTTTACTTATTTAAAATAAAAAAAAACAACATGTATCAAGTGTTTGTCATTTAGTTGAGTGTTGTCAGGTTTATATTTTCTTAGCTTCCATCCCACAGTTGTTTGATATTGTTTTTTCCTTATCCAGCCTCAGGAGCAGTGAAGTGTCTTCATGGCAGTTCGTCGAGGACACATTAAGTACTTGAAAGTGAGTATTAGATCCTACCAACTGAATATATGGGTCATTCCAGCCAACTCTTGAAAAAATTTCTTAATTTTTTCTAGAAACAATTCATGTGAAAACTTCTATTAAATTCTTGGGATGTGTATTCTAAGGGTGGATTATTGCTAAATGGGTTGCAACATACCCAGAAGTATATGAAGTGTGCAATAATAATTCATTTCATCATTAAGCAGTTTGATGTGGCAGTGAGATCATGGAACCCTGCTCTATTGGAAAAAGCTTAGAAGAAGCAGCCAACTGTCACAAGACTGCCTACACTCATGGAAAAGTTGACCTTTCAATTTTCATTTTGATCACATCAAACTGCGTAATGATTAAATGAATTATATTTGTACTCTTTTATATACTTCTGGATATGTTGCAATCCATTTTGTAATAATCCTCCCAAACCTCGTTCAGTTGGGATTAACCCAGACTTGCTTTATTGTTTTCTAATGCTACTAGTTCATGATGTCAGAAATTAGTTCAGAAAAGTTAGAAATTGCAAAATGATATGTGCGTATTGAGCTAAGGAAACAAGATTAATATTTTGTCCAGACACACGGAACAAGATGACATCTAGTATGTGACAAACCGAGCCATTACAAGTTGTAACTTGCAAGTTTCCTGAACCCAATGGAAAAACAGGCTCAATAGTTATTACACAGAGATAGAAAACCTTGAAGTCAACATAGTACAAATATCTACCTATGAAATGAAACCACTGAATCTAATATTACAGCCAGTGAATAATAATAATATACTACTAATAATAATAATAATGATAATGATAATAATAATAATAATAATAATAATAATTCAAAAAATATTAAATGAAGGGGTAATATAACATCTTTAAAAAAAAAAATCTGCAATGAACATTGACAAGTTCCTATTTTAAAAAAAAAAAAAAAGTTTCAAGGAAATTAAAATAATCCATCTTGGGAAAATATACAGTCAAAATATCTTAAAGTGGGTTTTTCAGTTCAGAAGCTATATTTAGCGAAATCTGTGGCACTCAATTTTTACACAGGATCAAATAACTTCTAGATGTGAATATTAATACTACACACAATCAAAATTTGGTAGCAAGAAAGTGAAAACTAGTGGCTATATTAATTTCTTAAAATTAAGGATTCTTCATTTGGGTAAAAATATTTATTTTTACTCATTTGATTACTGTAAAACATTCTGCAAGAACTATTTACATGAATATACGTTGTAAATTTTCCTTAGGGTTTCTTGGATGTTCAGGACAAATTTCAACCCAATTCAGTTTAAAATAAGCAATTAGTGAAGCGTAGCATTGCAAAAATGATTAAATTTAGCTCTGAGGGTCAAAAATTCAAGACTAAAAAAGTATTCGGAGGAGAGCTACAGGATTTTGAAGGGTCCAATGGATTTAATAGAAGTTTTCACATGAATATTTTTCAAGAAAATCCATGACATAAATTGGGAAAAGTTCTGAATTGTGGGTGAGTTGGCTTGGAATGACCTGTATGTCATCAGATATTTTGAGCTTTGAGTTAGTTGACTATAACACAAATCCTAGATAAAATGTAGCAATCACAATTGTGTACAAGTAAAGAGATTTTGCTGTGCAATGCCTCTACAGACTTTACCCCATCTTCTATAAAGTCTCACATGATACTGAAAATGGAATACAGTCTTGCGATAAGTTCGTGTACAATATAAATATTCCTCAAAAGCAAGATGGCATCACCAGAAATCAGCAAAACAGGCACATGCCAGCTCCCACCAGCTTTGCCCATGTTTACCGGTTTTATACAGGACTCTCATTCATCCTCTCAGGCAGTGCATCTTACCCACCAGAATACACAATCACAACCCTTCTCTTGCATGAATGGACCTCTGTCAGGTTGACCGCCGCACTGGTTCCCCTTTCAAGCCCGATCCCCTTTGAGCCACCAACAAACGTGTCCACCAGGAACACTGCTAAAAGTATTATGAAGTATCCTCCATGCTTGTTGTGAGCACTTTATATTGTTAACTGAACTAACATCAGTTCCTTTTAGACCAGTTATCAAACTAGACTGCAGTCTGACATGTAACCATGGTAATCTGGGGATAAAATGGCAATCTACCTACTCAACAAATTTAAACCTTGTGTGTTTATCCTTTTTATATTGTGACATTTCAAGTTGGCTTTGTCTAAATCACCACGTTGAGACCTATTTACAGCTTTAATCCACTCACAAGCTTATGTAATATAGTTACCATTATGTGGCTTTATAATTTTTAATCCCTGCTTTTCTGTTTCATTGAAATACTTTAATTACACTGCATGGAGACTTTTACCCTTTTTTAGACCAAAAAGTTTGAGGAACTATGGAACAAAAGGAGCTAAACTCAGGAACTTTTGCACATCACTGTTTCCATTTCTACAGTGTCTGATGAACCGCGAAGATAAGCTTGAAGGGCAATTTTTACACACACTAGAAAACAATGAAGTTATTGTTTAGATCTACAGTTGGATTTAATGAATGAATGTGACGTGCAGAGGTGGAAAAAGAGACTGAAAACTTGAAGAACTCCAAAGTAAACAATCTGCGGAGCGTTTTATGTCCAACGTTAATAAACATCAACAAAATATCTTCACATAAACACACTTTTTTTTTTTTTAAACAAACTGAAAGATTTAATGACATTTTCAGATGAACATGCTTTGTGATTATAGAGCTGCAGTGTGCTCTAGTTTCTGTGTTACTGCATCCCCGTTGGTGATGTAATGTGGTTGGCTGAGGTGGCAGCGTACAGGCGAGGTCAGCGATGCCTGGACTGTATAAATTATAGGAACTCAATGGGGACACTGATTGTTCACTCTGTTTTGACTTTGTGCTGCTGTCCACTGAACAGCTGAGTGTAATCTGATTTGAGAGTATCGTGTTTTGAATTGATTTATTTCAGTAAGGTTGTAGTGATGGCAGCCTTTAGGGTTGTGTGTGTTTTTTAGAGAAGCTTTTTGTCATTTTTTACCATCAATCTGTACAGCAACAAAGATCTGAGTAGTGCTGCTGCTAATAATTATTTTCATTATTGATTGTTTTATCAGTTAATTTAACTATTTTATCTGTCAAATGTCAGAAAGTAGTGATAAAAATCCATTATAGATTCCTAGAGCTAAAGGTGACATATTTAAATAGCTTATTTTACTCCACCAACAATCCAAAATCATCCAAAATCCAAAGTTATAAATTAATTATCACATATAAAAAGAAAATTATAAAATTGTCACTTTTGAGAAGCTGGAAACAATAAATGTGATTTAACATTTTTGCTTGAAAAATGACTAAAAAGGTTAGTTGTGCAATTGTCTCAGCTCTAGTTACGCGTACCTTGCGTACTTACCTCGTTTTGTTTTTTTCCGCTCACCTGGCTGACCTGCAGGAGGTGTATGACATGTCGAACGGTTATGAAGACCACATGGGAGGGGACGAGGGGAAGGACGCCAAGACCAACCTGATAGTGAACTACCTGCCTCAGAGCATGACGCAGGACGAGCTGCGGAGCCTCTTCAGCAGCATCGGAGAGGTGGAGTCTGCCAAGCTGATCCGAGACAAAGTCGCAGGTACGCATCACTCCGGAGCGATAACACCTGTGACAGAGCAGATGGACGCTTAAATGGCAAGGAATTCATGTTACAGACTTAGCAAAAAAAGTACACAGCAACCTCTGAATTGTATCAGTGGTGGGTTAGACTTTATGACTTAGAGAATTTGAGACTTGTGCCCTTCATGGATTGGCCTGTCATTCATTTTTAAAATGACTTCGTCTTTGTTAGCACTATATCCACAAAAGTGCTGTTTTCTGGCCTTTGTGATAATTAATGTAATTTTTATTTTGAGAAATTTCCAGATTAATTTGGATCTGCTTGAGTTCAGTATAAATTTGCTCCAAGTTTTTCTCAACACCATAGACTAGTTTTATTTATTCCAACCAGCCCAACCCTGATTAACTGTAGACAGTTTCTTTGTTTGTTTGTTTGTTTAGACTAGCATGCAATGTTAAGATTTGTTTTTGTTTTTCAAATATTTATTTGTTTGCAGATTTTTTTGAACTATACAACGTTTTTTTGTTTTATTTTATTGTTTTCCTTTTTTTTCTCTAGGCCACAGTTTAGGGTACGGATTTGTTAACTATCTTAACCCTAGTGATGCAGACAGAGCTATCAGTACACTGAATGGACTAAGGCTACAGTCCAAAACTATCAAGGTAACGTGCAATAAGGTGTTCTACAATTCTCAAACCAAAGATGTCATGTCATATAACTCTCCTGTGGCTCCTGTGCTGTCCGCTAACTAGCTAGTACATGTCAGCCCGAGGAAGTGATACTGCTTTTACAGCTCACTTACTGCCCTATTTGACATGTCTGTTGAGTTTGACTTTGCTTTTACTTATTTTATTTGACTTATTCTGTCGGATTCAGTGTATTTCGTGTATTTAATTCCTAAAAAGTTCCTTTTCGATCAGTTTTATTTCATTTTTTTGTTGCTGTAATGTTCTTTTATGCTTCTGACTCATTTTGCACAGACTGAAGACTTAATATCTAAAATCTACTTGGATGTCAGTTTTCTTATAAGAAAAATAGCTCCAGATCATTTTATTCAGTTTTCTTTTATAGAGTCTAAGTTTTTTTTTTTAATGCTTAGACTAAATTTTTTAGATGGATGACGTTTATAAAACACCTGATTATAATTGCCCTTGTAAATCCAAGAAATAGTTAAAATGTTTTGATAGATTGGAGTGCTCAGTGTACTTTTGACACAGTTTTATTGTCACTTTGCTTCGCACACGTTCGTCAGAAGAGTTGAATCAGGCGATTGTTGCTTCCTGTTGCCAGGTCTCATACGCACGACCCAGCTCTGATACAATAAAGGATGCTAACCTGTATATCAGCGGCCTGCCCAAGTCCATGACCCAGAAGGACGTGGAGGACATGTTTTCACGTTATGGCCGCATCATTAATTCTCGTGTACTTGTTGACCAGGCCACAGGTACGACAGGTGAATGACTTCCTTACCTTCAGAGATTTTCTTATGAGTAACCACATCACTTTGAAATGTAGTCGTGCTGCTCATGCCAGAATAGGCAGTCACCAGCTGCTCTCTCGTATCCAGGTGCGTCCCGTGGGGTTGCTTTTATTCGGTTTGACAAGCGGGCAGAGGCAGAGGATGCCGTCAAAAACCTGAACGGCCAAAAGCCACCCGGGGCCTCTGAGCCAATCACAGTGAAATTTGCTGCCAACCCAAACCAGGTGAAGAACACACAGCTCATCTCTCAGCTCTACCACAACCAGTCCCGGCGCTTCGGAGGGCCCTTACACCACCAGGCACAGCGGTTTAGGTGAGAAAAATTGTTTACATACGCTGATTATAACTCAAAGTTGTTGTTTTTTTTTAAGCAAGAACTAGTTTTAGAAAAGCAATCTGATCAGTCAATGCTGTAGTGACCCAGGCCAGAACCGGTGAATTATGGCTGCCATTGCTTTGTTTGCTACTTCAACTCTTGCACTAACTAAGCAATTAGTGATACCTTGTCTTTATGTGCTGTTAAGCAGGATTAATACTTGATGCGAAGGTCTAACAGGAGTCCCGCTGTAGATAACTATGGTGCAGATTTTGATTCATAGTTCGGTGTTGGATTTAATGCATCAGTAGCACAACTCCAACACCAGATGGATGTATTGTACATGATCAAGCCGTGTCCCACTTTAATTTAATTTTGCCACATTAACTGTGTTTACGTTCTTTAATTTACTTTGTGATAGAGAGCGTCTTCCTTTGAGCTTTATTGATGATGTCTTCACAACAATCAGAAACTCGACTGAGCGAATACATGCAGCCCATCCTGACTAATCACAGTTGTTGTTGACCTCAGCTCTGTGTGTGCTTCGATGGTGTGCCCTTATTGTACATTATTAGAGCTGCAACAATTAGTTGATTCTAAACGTATTACCTTTTGGTTTTGAACTGTTGGTGAGACAAAAAAAGACATCTGAAGACGTCGCCTTTTACTTTGAAAACAGTCATTTTTCACTATTTTCTAACACTTTATAGTCCAAACAATTAATCGAGAAAATAACCAGCAGATTAATTGATATGAAAATAATTGTTAGTTGAAGCCCTATACACTACACATTCATCTATAGTCAATATAGGTGACACAAGGTAGCGTGCAGTATGTTGACTTAAATTAAATCAGTGGTTCCCAAACTGGGGGAACACATGAGGAGGAGAAAATTACGAATGAAACTGAAGTCGAAAAGGCCCCTTTCACGTCAGACATTTTGACACAAGTTTAATTAATAACATGAATTATTGCATATCAATAATATTAGTTGCTCCGCATGTGCTTCTGCTATGACATGTCAACATGTCCGCTGTGAAAAAAGGTCTGATTCGTTTGCATACAAGAAACAAATGAGAGGACTTGTTTGCTGCAAAGGCGATCAGGGTTTAGTATAAGAGAGGGAGACTTTTGATAGTGAAGAACAGAAAAAAGACGATGCTCATCAAGCAAACAGAACATGTTGAGAAGCATCCAGTTGGTTTTCTTGATGACTTCACTGCTGGTTTTGTTTCTCAGTGTTGTTTCTGGTTGATAAAAATGCACATCACACATGTAAATTATTTGGTCAATGAGCTGTCAAAGAAACTGTTGTGGTAGTCACAGACATTTGCTTCGGTTTTGCTGTTCAGTTGATAGTTATACTAATCCTTTCTCTTTTTCCAGGTTCTCCCCCATGGGTGTTGATCACATGGGCAGCATGGGAAGCGTCGGCGTCCCCGGGAACTCCACCTCCGGCTGGTGCATCTTCATCTACAACCTGGGCCAGGACGCCGACGAGAGCATCCTCTGGCAGATGTTCGGCCCCTTCGGCGCCGTCACGAATGTCAAGGTGATCCGAGACTTCAACACCAACAAGTGCAAGGGTTTCGGCTTCGTCACCATGACGAACTACGAGGAAGCGGCCATGGCCATCGCCAGCCTCAACGGCTACCGGCTCGGAGACAAGATACTGCAAGTGTCCTTTAAGACCAGCAAGGGCCACAAGTAGAGAGGGAGCTGGACAATCAGGTGTAGAGGAGAGAGGGGAATAACCTGCACCGGGCTTTTATTGCAGACAGCAGAAATACATGTTTGAAAAGTCTGGCCAATCAGTTTGGGTTTTAGTGTATTCAGAGTTATGAGATGTTCACTCTTCTGCACCTTTGTACTTGTCTAAAAGAGTGTAGGCACAGTTCGTTTTGACTTTTCTCCTTTTTTGTTTTTGTGTTTTTGTTTTTTGTGAGTTTTTTTTTTTTTTCTTTTCTTCATACTCATGTTCGAGGACACTCAGTAGTTTTCATTTTTAGGGGGAGGATGGAGAGGGCAAAATCTCAACATACTCCCAAGATAAGTTTTGACCTAAAAAGCTAAAATACTGTCCGTATGTGTTTGCATGTTTAACTGTGAGGACTTGATAAAGGAGGCAGGCCTGTGCTGCTTTGGCACATAGTTCTTAGCAGCGCACTGAAACTACAGAGCTAAAGTAAAACCCTGCAAATTGTTCTCCAAGTGTCAACGTTTCAGTGGTATTATATTTTTCAAGGAGCCAGTGGTTGTTTCGTTTTTTGGAAGAAAAAAAAAAAAGCAGCGCTCTGTCCTGGATCATCGTCATATGTAGAAATAGATGCCTTAAATTATAATCCAGTGGGGACACACACCTACAAATACCACTCACTGTCTCGAGTCAGTCTGTGAGCAAAGCACTTTTAACCAATCTGTTTTAGGTTGCTATGAATATCAGTCTTTTTAATCTATGAGTTTTGCTCGCCCTCCTACCAGTTTTAAACACAACAAACTTTGGAGGGAACTGTTTTTTGTTTTTGTTATCCCTGTGTAAAGTGTCTTTTTTATAATAAGTTGTATTTCAGAGGAGTCTTGTTTATATAAAAAAAAGGAAAAAAAAAAAAGACCCCCAGTCAATGAGTAGGAAAATAAGATGGACCAAAGGCAGGAAGAGATTTGATCCTTAAACCCCAGAAGAGTTTCTGAGTAGATTTTCACGAGGTAAATTTACCTTTTTTTTTTTTTTTTGTTTGTTTTTTTGTTTGGGTTTTTTTTTTTTGTTTGTTTTGAAGAGGTACTAAGGTTTATATCTGACGCTGACTGTGGGCAACATCACTCTGGCTCAGTTGGCTGTTTTTTTGTTTTGTTTTATTTTGAGTTAATCAGTTTTCTTTTTGTTTGGATTTTTTTCTTTCTAGTGGCATAGATTTTTCTTTGTTATGACGTAAGTTACAAACTTGTTTTCATCGAGTGATTATCTCAAGTTTGGAGAGAAATTAATGGCCTTTGTTAATGATTTCGGTTTAGATTTGCTTTATTTTCTTTCTTTCTTTCTTTCTTTTGTTTTGGTTGTTTCACTTTGAACATAAACCATTAAATTTTATTTTGTTTTGCTGAAAGTTTTGTTTGGTTTGTTTCTTTTTTTAAATTTAGTGTTAGATTTGGTTTGAAGTTTTGTTCTATTATTTTTTTAGTAGCAAATCTGCAGTCCTGATTTAAAAGGAAAAAGAAAATCATCTCTGGTCAAGCCAAAAGGGACCGTTACATAAAGTGTTTCCCTTAGAAGCTTTTAAACTTCAGAGGCAGGTTTATATCTTTGGAAAATTAACAATACTGGACCAATGTTAGTTGAAATAAGATTATTTAAACTGAAAACAGACACTTGAAGGAAAGGGATTGTTCAGCAAACTTCTCATGAAGCAACATTTTTATAATGGCCGGATAATTTTGAACCACTAAAGACCAGCATAATTAACATATTGAAGCTCTGTGTTGACACTAAAGTATTAAAAATTATGGACAACTCAAGCTTTTTTTCTTATAGTTTAGATAATACACTAACTGACAAATCAAGCTCTTAATGAAACACACTGTTCCAAACGTACCAAACTTGTAAAAAGAAAACAAAAGACTCAAGAAGTAATTTGTGCTTTCTAAAGCTGAACCAGATTAATGACAAACATCAAAGTGCCCCTCGTTTTCAGGACATCTGTGATGGAGACATCACAGTTTGTCTTTTAAGCAGTTGTGATTTTAATATCAGGATCTTTTTTTTTTTTTTTTTGGCTTTAGTAAATCTGCTTTTCTTTTTGATATACCCAGCTGTTTAGGGAGGGCGATTACATTTGGGTTAAATCTGATTTGTAGAGTCTTGAGTGTAGTTAATGCATAGTGAAGCTAGATTTGTTCTGCATCAGCAGTATTTGATATCTCAACACTACAAATAATGTTAAACATATAACGCTTATAGATCGAAGCTCGTAGTTCTGATCTTTGTCTAATGGGATTTACGTTTAACTGGTGAGGACAGTGAAACACTAATTATATCAGACTCCATTTAGAAAAGATCATTAGCATATCAGCTTATTGTTTTTATAGTGATGAATTTGGTACGATTGTCTTGTTAGTGATTAGAGCTGCAAGTAGCAAATGATTCTTAGGAACAATACCTGCTCACATTTTAGTATTTACTTTGAAAACCAGTTACTTTCCAGCAATAATTCCCCCCCACGCTTTCATTAAATGCCTATTTCATCAGTGGTGCCCCCTCTTAGAGGAGTATTCCCATTACAAGCTTGAGTTTTTGGTCTTAAAAGTGCTTTTTAATTTAGTATTTCCGTGTTATTTTTGTGTCACAATCCTTAACTTTGTGCAATATTTAGTGACTTGCTCAAAGCAGGTAAGATAAATTTCTTGTAGTCTTTGACTGTCATCTTTTTTATAATTTCTTTTTTTCTACTGAAGTTACATGTTTCTGCTTAGTTTTTCTTTTTTTTCCCCAGCAGACCAGTTGCATGAAAGATGCGAGTGAATTTGTTTAGGGGCTGTCAGAATAAACTGCTTTCTGCCTTAATTTATAAGTGGAAATGGTGGAGAGGAGAGCAGTGGATGCACAAATATTTATTTGACATGTATGGGGTCATACTTGTTACTTATTGGAGTGTTTTTAATGGATGATTGATTTTTGTTTTTCTTGGTTTTTGAACAGACACTAAGTTGAAGTCCATTAAATGTCTTCTAACATTGGATCATTTCAATAAAAACATGGTGGCTTTTCAAAGTTGAAAGAATGAAAATGTCTCTTCAGAAGCTTCTTGTGGATTTTCTGGAAAGTGATTTTTCTTGACAAAAGCTTAATGTGTGACCAAACTTTAGACTTTTATCTGTGTTTTAGCTCTTAGCATTGTTATGTAGGTATTTAGGTCATCGTTAAGACATCAAATACAGACTGAAGTGAAGAAGCAACAGCAACAAAATAAGGTTTTAGTAGTAGCTTTGCTGTTGTATTTACTAGAAGGTTGATCATTTATGAGCTGATCACATTGTACAGACCCAGTTATTACCTTCTGAAACCAGATGGGGAGACATTTCTGCCTATTCCAGCACCACAGTGGTGGAAAATAAGAGTTAATTTACAACTATAAGATGCTTGTATTTAAGTATATCCATTTCATGTTACTTTATACATCAACGTACTTCTGTACTCTATACAATGTATTGTGAAAGATGAAACCAGTAATTCCAAACCATCTTTAGCATGTGACCTTACACGAAAAAGAAGTATCTAGTTGGATCCACTTGTCACATTTCATTTGAGTTGTTAGCAGTTCAAAGAAAGAGAGATTAGCTCCGCTGAACTTCTCAGATTATCGCTAAAATTGGAAAGTTTGAGTCCCAAAGAGGTAAAGGTATCCAATGTATCACACACAAAGAGAAAAATCCAAAAAGTACATTTAAATTTCTGTAGTAGAGCTTGTTTTTTGTCTTCTCTCCTACCCCATTAATCATATCGGCACCTCAGATTTATCTCGTGACCCTTAAGAAAACCCCTCCCCTCCAGACATGTATTAAGACATAAAAATACTCAGCTTGGAACAATAATGTGCGTCTGATATGTTTTTTCCACAACAAAAGGATAATAACCTCTTTAAAATCCTTATAATGTCATCTACTCCTTCTCCCTCATTAAAATTACAGAATCTGTGAATATGCAAATATATTTTATTTCAGAAGTTTAACTGCTTGACACAAGATGTCTCCTACGTCACTGTAAAGTCCGTTCTCAGTGTATGTGAACTGGAGGCTTCAAGTATCAACATCACACTTGTGTAAGTTGAATATTGGACCAGGATTGGCTTCCAAAGTAGTTGTGATGTCAGAAATCATGCTTGTAGGCCCACCCCCAAAAATCAGATTTTCAATGGGCACAGGGAAACTTTCAGAAAATAAAAAAACAAAAAACAGCCCTCTAGTGTCAAAAAATGCACACTGAAGCTCAAAAATCCAACCGTAGGAACAAGAAAGAAAAAACATTTTTGAGTTGAGGGGGACTTTTGACTGTTTAGAAAGTAGTTAAAACTATCTCCACCTTAACCAGCTACAGAAAAAAATGCAAATCACACACTGATGCATCAGTATTAAAAATCTAGCAATGTCATAAATAATAATATATCACTCACAACAGGCGTTTTGTCTGCAGAATGAGTACTTTTACTTTAAAACTTTAGTTTTGCTAATCATACTCTCAAGTAAGTAACATTTTGAATGCATATTTTTACATTAATGTATTAATGCTTGTACTTAAATAAAAGATCTTAGTATTTCTTCCACCACTGATCCCCCTGCAACATGTTTCCTCTGCAGCTTACATCATCAACACTGAATAATGACTCTGCTGCTGGTGTTTGCCTTCCACTTCATCTGTTAGTACCTCTCACAGTCCTCTATCATTAGATAGAGTCAAAAAAACAAAACTTTTAATGGGGTAAAAATGGAAGAAATATTAGGAAGAGCAACAGAGGTACACTTACCTGGTTGGGAAACACTGATCTAAAGCATATCAGGCCCTAATAAAGTTCTAAAAAAACATTTTTTCTCTCAATTAGATCTCAAATAAAACCATTTGTTGACACGACTTGTGTGCAGCAAGTTTTTATTAGAAAACATGAACACAAAAATCAAAAGCATAGGTATAAAAACACAAATAATCATCTTATGTGATTTCTGTGCGCTAAGATAATGTAAATATTTGTGTTAGTGTTACTTTACTCACTCAACTTTATGTTGTATGCCGAACTTAAAACCAAAGGCAACTGCACTTTTGCTGCCCTGGCACCCAGAACAATCTCCCTCATCTCATTCGATCAGCTGACTCTGTTGACTGTTTTAAACATTTAAAAACCCACATTTCTAGGATTGCCTTTCTATAACTTTCAATAACTTCAAGGGTAATCTCTGGGTGGTGACTGGTCGCTGTATGCTTTCTGTGTTCGTATGTGCGTTATGTCTTTATGTATTGTATGTGCTTTGGTTTGTGTTCTCATTCTTTCTGTGCTGATGTTGATGTAAAGCACTTTGTAACCTCTGTTAAAAAAATTTGCTATATAAATAAAATTTTACTTACTTATTTTAATATCTTTCCATAAATAGCTTCTCTAACATAGATAAAAGTTCACTTCAAAAAAAAGTAAATTGCTCCTTGTCTATCAGTTTATATTACTTTCAAGTCATTCAAGCTCTCAGCATTAATTGTCAAAACTGAGATCATGTTAAGGCAACTCAAAACCTTGACTGGAGTCTAAACCTACAGTTGAACTTCATTAGGACTGTGAATGTCTTAAGTGACACCACTGACTGATAAACACTAATCTCACTATAACTAACTGCGACACATTATCAAGGCTGCAGATGCTCTCAGACAATATTGAGCGAGTGTCTGTAGGTAACATGTTAAACTAAATGTATTTCCCCACAACTCCTGTCCTCCAGTCAAACTTGGATGTGGACATACAGTATATATCAAATAATGAAGTTTTCTGTTTCGGCATGGCACAGGCAAAATCCATTTGAGTCGCTAAACCCTGACACCACAAAAAAACTCTGGTCTCATTTAGGTCTCTCATTAACAGAATTTCTCTTCCAAGAATCATCACCTTATTGTGGTGGAGTGATTTGAGTGTCCTTGTGACCCTGGGAACTGTGTTGTCGGGGTCAATGAGCCCCTGTTAGGGTCTCCCAAGGCAAATTGGTCCCAGGTGAGGTCCAGACCAAGAATGATTCATAGACCTCAATGAAGCGGCATTTCAGGCATGTGGGAATCTCGCCTGGAAGAGGGAGAGCAGGGCACCTTCCTGGAGCCAGGACTGAGAGGGGAGCTCGACAGCGAGTGTCTGGTGGCCAGGCTTTGACCCATGGGGCCCGGTAGGGCACAGCCCGAAGAAATAGCATAGAGTCGCTGCCCTGTGGGTCCACCACCTGCAGGGATAAAGACTGGGGTCGGATGTGTTGCCAAATGAGCAGCAGGCAGGGACAGGGACCTGGGCATGCTGATTCCAGGCATCGATAACTGGTTCTAGGGATGTGGGACGCCACCTCCCTGGAGGGGAAGGAGTCGGAACTAGTGTGGGAGGTGGTGCGTCCCAGGTATGTCCAACTGGTAGGAGACCCCGGGGCAGACCCAGAACACGCTGGAGGGACTACATATGTCTTCTGGCCTGAGAACACCATGGGATCCTCCCCTCCCCCCCTTCGTGCCGTAGGAGGCAGTATCCCTTGCTGTCCATCCTGTAAAGTCACCTCAGACTTGGCAGAGGTTGTAACAGGCCACAGGTCTCTCCATGACGTTGTCTCCATCCACCTCAAACACGTAATCGCAGCGGTGTGCAATCAGAGGAGCATCAGACATCGCCACACTCTGATTGCCAAAGGAGATTACTGTGTCTCTCTGCAGGGAAGAAGCAAACGACAGTACAGTTAGTTAAGCAGGTGAAAGTGGTTGGGAAGGTTTGGGTGTTTTTCTAGAATTGTATGAAAGCAGGCTCAAAATGGAGCCAAAAAGAATAGAAAATGCCTGTGAAACTGAAAATCAGGAGGTGATGTAATTAGCAGTACCATTTTCTGTCCTATTCAAAATTTTCAAATGTGAATGTGAACATTATTTTACCTGGGTCACTGTAGGTGATTTGTTTCATTTTAGGACCATCAAAAATATTTCCAATTTTTCTTTTGCTTATAAATCAAGCACCTAAGCTGAAGCAGTTCAATTTTTTTTGCAACCATGTAGCTGTTAAAAAAATCTAACACCACACAAATGCATTAGAAAAAATAATCAACTAGTATGATGAAAGGGGTGACAGATTATGTAGAAATACAAACATGAACACTAATAATGATTAAAATACTCCAAAATGTCAGTACAAGGAAGTAACAAATGTTTTATACCCTAAAAAGTGACTTTTTAAACCTGTGTTAGCTTTTGTCAGAATCAGACTCAGGTTTATTACCAAGTAGGTTTGCACATACAAGGAATTTGCCTTGGTATTGTGGTGCATAATGATCAAAATATACAATTTTGACAAAATACAAGTACCCAAAAAGTTAGTTGATCATAAATAATATAAAACAGAAATGTACTTTATAAGATTTATAAAATATATTCCCTAGTGAAAAGAACTCTTGAACGGTTTAAAATGAAGAGAATGAAATGTACAAAAAATTAACCAGGTAAGTGCAAATGTTGATAATATAACATCACGGTCGCAGATTGTCATTTGCTCTAGTGATTGGTTGCCAAACATCAATTTGAGCCTGTCAGAGGGCAGATTCCCTATATGTTAACTGAAATCAACGCTGTGCTCAGTGCATGGTTTCATGATGATCCAGTCGAGGGTATCAACATAACAACAAATAGTTCTATCAGGTACTACCTGTGCCATGACAATATGAAGGCATGTGCACTTTGATCTGAACAAATAGAAATCGTCCTCCTTACCCGTTTGGGGCCACCTCCGTTATTGGCAGCAGTATTGGTAGGGGTGGCTGGAGCAGCAGCCCTCTCAAAGTCCTTCTTGCATAAATGAGCCATAATCCCAGCAGCTAAGGCATCACCAAGAACATTGATCATCGTCCTGAAGCGATCACTGAGAATGAGATGGAAAAAAAAATTAACATATTGCCCCAACAGCCCCTAAAAGAATCACTGATGCTCTATTGGTGTAATACATTTTAGTGGGACTCACAGAACCCAATCAATGGCCACAATTAGGGAGATGTCAGCAGGCGGTAACCCCACGGAGGTCAGGACAATCACCATGGTAACCAGACCTGCTTGAGGTATTCCAGCTGCCCCGATGCTGGCTGCTGTTGCAGTTATGCTGATGAGAAAAGAACCGGGATGTTAGCAATGTAACGTACAGTATATCAAACACATCATCAACAGGAGACCGAGTTTATTCTCACCTAATGGTGACCAGCTGACCAAAGTCCAAGTCATACTCATTGACCTGAGCAATAAAGATGGCCGCCACTGCCTCATACAGGGCTGTCCCGTCCATGTTAATGGTTGCTCCCACTGGTAGCACGAAGCGAGCAATCTGCCGGTCCACTCCACAGTTCTCCAACAGACACTTCATGGTGATTGGCAAAGTGGCTGAGCTGCAGAGAAAGAGAACGAAGGATATGGATGGTGGAGGTCAGGATCGACTACTCACTGGCTTTCAATGCCAAATATATCTAATTAGAACTGTTGTTTAACCTGTGTTTGGATGTAGTTGCAGTACATATTTCTATGGCAGACTGGGCTACCATAATGAAGAAATTCCTTTTCCTCTTACCTTGATGAGGTGGCCAATGCAATGACAAGAGCCTGCAGCAGCCCTCGGATGTAAGTGAAGGGGTTTTTGCCTGTGAAGCAGAAGTAGAAGAGCGGCAACAGGATGAGGCCATGCACAAACAGACCAGACAGGACCGTGATGAAGTACATGCCAAGCTTTTCTCCAAGGTGGGCCGGGTCATGCATATCCAGGACCTTCCCTGCCACCAGGAACACAATGCCGAAGGGAAAGTACCTGAAGACACGAGAGAAGAGAAGAGGCTGAGTATTTGTATGTGCACATTTTGCTTAGCTGCTTTAAGACCAACAAAAACAGTCAGTGGTTTTCACTTCCTTAAAGAGTACTTCTTCAATTTAGCATTGCACTCCTCTAAGATTGTCAGACAGTTTTGACAGCTTGGGAGCAGGAGCAGGTCACAGAGGTTTGGTAAGTTCACTTCTTTCTACCTTCACACCCCCAGATTTTTTTTTAAACTTGTAGTTTGACATTGGTCAGGGCTAAATACTACAATTTAGCAGAGTTTGTGCTGCTCCCCCTGTAGCTACAAAATGCTTTACACAACTTTTCTTTTTCACATATGCAGTAGTACTCCCCTAGAACTGTAAACAGACTTCAATGTGAAATTGGTGGTGTTCTCCTTTAAAGACAGTATGTAATTAGTCTGTAACATCTGTGATTTATTCATGCAATACATGGCCAAACGTACTTGTTCACATACTTATGTGTACTTTTGGTAAGAAGCTGTTTTTTCATGGTTTTGCTTTCCAGTTAAGGGGCACACAATGATATACTGTATGTTAGACATTAGTGTGTGTCCAACAATTACGTTCTATATTCTATATTATATTCAATTATATTATACACAGTCCACTTACACATTAAGCTAATATATACTTCAGTATTTTAAAACAGCCTTTTCTATTTATTTTTCTAATTCTAATTTTTACTCTTATTATGATTATTATTCTTTATTGCACACTAACCTTATAAGCACAGCCCTAATAGTATGCCACCTTGCGTTTCAACACATATGTTATATGAACATGTGACAAATAAAACCTTTGAATCTTGAAACTTTATAACAACAGTTTTGGGGAGGCTCATTCCTGTTTCAACATCACAATACTCCTTTGCACAAAGCCAGGTTCATAAAGTCATGCCTTTCCCAGTTTGGTGTGGAAGAACTTGGCTGGCCTGATGTCAACCCCATCAAGCCTTTAGGATTAAGTCAAATGCTGACTGTGAGCCAGGCCTTATCAGCCAACATCAGTGTCCATCTTACTAATGCTCTTGAGGCTGAATGAGAGCAAATCCCTGTGTAAGGCCTTGCCCAAAGAGTGGAGACTGTTATAGCAGCATGTTAACACACGTGGTTTTGAAATTAGATATTCAACAATCACATATGGGTGTAATGTTTGGGTGTCCAAATGATGATGTTGCTATTAACCATCACAAACCGTTTGTATTTGTGTGTGAGATTATTTAACACAGATCTAATTCATGAAAGCGTCCTTGCCCCATTCACAGAAATGTCCTCCTGCCGTAATCAGCTCCCGTGTGATGGAGCGGGGACACTTCAGACGCCACTGAGTTGCTGTGTGACATTTATTTTTAGATTTAATCCGGCTGTGCTCTGTGTAGTCTCTCTGTCTTTTTTTGGATGCACGTGTATGATACAGTAGTAGTATGTTTGATAGTGTGTGTGTGTGTGTGTTTGTGTTTGTGTGTGAGAGAGATAGTGCAACCTTACCACATAGCTGCATTAATGATCTTCATGACGCACTCATTGATGCACTGGCACACGTTGACCAGTGGCGCTCCACGTTCTCCCATCTTCCCCAGCAGCAGACCTGAGAACATGTGGTACATTCATGTGTTTTTAGATAGTAGTTATAGTACCACATACTTAGGGTTTATTTATTTAATGGTTAATAAATCACTTACTTAATTCTTTATATATCAGTTATACATATACATATATACAATACATACAATAATAAATAATACAACATGCACAGTACAGACAGCAATAACGGACATGGTTCCAGTGTGAATGGTGTTTAGAAAAGTTTGGGTTTCGGAAAAATCCCCATTGGCTGGATCACGTCTGCTGTTACCAATGTTAATTAGTAACTAAGTACATTTACTTCAGTACTGTATTTAAGTACAATCTTGAGATACTTGTACTTTACTTGGGTATTTCAATTTCTGGCTACTTTATATTCTACTCCACTACATTTCAGAGGGAAATATTGTACTTTTTTACTACATTATGTTTGTCTGAGAGTTGTAGACAATTGGATCTGAAAATTTCTTCTTAGACTGGTAACTGAAAAAATGTCACGAGTTTATCACCTCATAATAATAATATAAGAAGAAGAAAAAGAAGAAGAAGAAGTGGTACCACAATGATTAGATGATAATATATTTCAAGTTATATCACTATCACTATCACTATCACTGTGTGATTGTCTCACCCATAGTGGCTGAGAAAATGACAATCCCCAGTACATTCATGCCCTTGCTGGTACTGGGGACAATCTTGTATTTGATGTCAGGTGCAGGGGTGATCTCCAGGAAGACTGGGTGGCCCAGTTGAGGGTTGTGGTAGTCGGGCATGACGTACACATAGTTGGCCTGCGACTCTTTTACATTGGAGTTCTGCACAATAGGCACCAGGTCTGTTCGATACTGGAGTGGGACGAGAGAGAACGACCACAGAAGAGGATATTAAACATCGAATTTATGAACAGCATTTTACAATCCATTATGGGTTTCCTTATTTTGTCCACTCACCTGCTGAAAAGTTGCTTCAATTAGATTTGAGGGGATCATGTTCCTGTAAAAGACAGCAGACAAAATCTATCAAATGTCTGTGGTGACACACAATTCAGCTTTAATGTTTTTTTCTATTGTGTATGACTCATTTTCCAAACAATAAATAGACATATTTATCACATTTATAAATATTTCACGACTTCAGCGCAAATAAAGAGCTGATGACTTTTTTTTTATCTGTTTTTATCATGAGAGCAAAAGTTCATCCTTGACGTTGGAAACACCAGTTCGTAAAGCAACCTCACTACAAGATTCAATGGAGATTTGGGTCAATTTCTGACCAACCAGCATCATGTAAGAAATATAATTACCTGTATGAGTCTTACCTGCTAGTGTCTGATTGGCTGGATAATATTGTTTTAATGACTGACACTGGTTGTTGGCAGAGAAGACATAATTTTTACTTGACTACATTTGTTTGACTGCTATAGCGACTAGTTACTTAAGAAATGATCAACTTAAAATACAATGCATTGTGTTTTATACCTAACAGTATATAAAATACTCAAACGTAGGTGCACCTCAGTGAAGTACAGTAAAATGCTCATTACACATGAATGTTTCAACAATAATAATAATCTTGTAATATATAATAATGGGTTTTTTTCTGCATGGTGTACTTTTCATACTTACATATGTATATGTTAAGTACATTTTGCTGGTAATACATACTCAGTTACTTAAGAAACCTTTTCAAAGCAGACTTTTACCTGCAAAATATATATTGTGTGGCATTGCCACTTTTACTTAATTGAAGGATCTGAATACTTCCTCCACCACTGGTATTGTATTTAAGTAAATTTACCAATGGTCTGACTTTTGTTCCTACATGGATCACTGATCATATTTTACGTATTTTACACTTTCATACAACACAGGAAGCAAAGAGAGGCCTTCACATGTTCACAAGGTGGAAGGCGGAAGGGGACAACCAGCATCAGGTACTGGGACTGTATTTATACCTTTTACGTCAATGAACCCAGGCTTCAAGTCTGTCAAACACGTAAGAGGACTTGAAATGTACACCTGACCTTTGGCTTACAGCAGCGGATACACACCCACCACTGCTCTCTTAAATAATCAGACTTAAGAGGAGGGTATTAGTGGATGTCTGGCATGAAATGCACTGCTGTAAGCCAGAGCACACACACCAGACTACAGGTGCTATCTCACAGAGTGTAACATTGCACAAGGACCTTCTAAGAAAGTGCAGGATTAACAGATCCCTATTAAGTGATGCCCTATTCTTAGCCAACCTGTGTGAGTGACACTGCAACTATTTTACAAGCAAATTCCACTTCTTCTTTTCTGGTGACAATTTAATACAAAAATGCTTCCATTGCTCACAAAAATACCTCTATATCGGATGTAGATTCAGATTTAGATGTATTTTCTCTCTTACTTTATAACTGATTAAAATGTGCTGCCATTTTATTTGGTTTATCATAATATTAGGAGTCCTTGGAGTTCACTTTTCAGGAATCTTTACTTGCTGAGAATTTCATGATTTCTGACAGAACATTGTTTTGTTGTGATTATGTGAGCTCCCAGGATCAAACTGATCCCTTAAGAGTTTGTGATTAGGGAGCTTCCTGTTCCCGAGGAAGCAAATGGAGTTCAAGAGGTCTAAACTGGATCTGTACTGGATTTAATTGGTCTATACTGGTTTTCCTTGGGTGTTAAAGGATGTTACATAGGAAATCCTCATCCTGGAGAATAACACTAATAAGATAGAGTGGGAAATCTGGAATCTCCTCAAAAGCTCACACAGGGATTCTTATCGAAGCGCAGGTGGGAAGTACTTTCTCCAGGTATCACATCTTTTCCAAAAATAGAAGACACCCTAAGTATGTCAGATTGTCTTCTTATTGTTTCTAAAGGGGAAGTCCGGTTTGGTTGTTTGTTGACTCTGACAAATGCTTGTATCCGGCTTATAAGGACAGTGCAGTAGATCGACTTTAAAGATTATAAAACACTTAAAAAACAGAACATCTTGACTTAAGAGTTGACTGAAGACCGTTACTTTGTTACTCTTAGTATTTCATTATGAATCATGTCTTAATCATTATCTAAGTACAATTTTAGGTATTTATATTTCAATTTTTTCTATTTTGTGCAACTTTCTGAATTTTTGTATTTTATACGCCACTATATTTATTTGCATTTACTAATTATTCTGCATGTGCAGATTTTTTTAAAAGAAAATAGCCCCCCAACCTTTTTGGCTTTTGACTCATTTCAAAAAAGGAGTGTCTTGGGGCCTCTTTCTCTCTCACATTTCAGATGTATGAGTTGAAATTATATAGTATTTTACAAAAAGATTAGAGGAAGGTCCAAAAAATGAACACTTTTGTTGCATAACTTTGTTTTAACATCTTTACTACTTATTAATCATCTCACAACCCCTCACATTTATCTTGTGACCCTGTGGAGGGAGCTCAACCCCTAAGTTGGGAACCACTAGACTAAAATACCTAATATACAGTATAAATGACTTAAACATAGCTCTTTCTTGACCAGCTACAACAGTAAAATGCTGTTTATTGATGTATATAGTAACAATCTAATAATAGCAAAAGTAGGATTTGGTACTTTTATCGTATTCATGATTTTGAATATTTATTTCACCACTGCCTATGGGGAGGCCAGACATCAGGTAGTAGCATATGGTATTCAGTATCCTTGCTCAAGGGTGTTTCAGTGAGGGAAAAGTTTGAATGATAGCGTTCCTGTCACTATAAACACTTTGTCAAAGTGTGATAGCTCTTGTGTCTGTGAATGTTTACCTGATGAGGTCTAGCAGAGCATCAGCAGAGGTCATAACAGGCCCTGAACTTGCATGGTGGCCTTCCTTCTCTGAGCCCGTCCCCGGGTGAATGATGAGCACCAAAACGATGCCAACGATGACAGCGATGAAGGTCGTCCACAAGTAGTAGGTGATGGTCAAGACTCCCAGCCGACCACTAGCTCTCGTATCCATGGCTGACAGGCCAGACATAAGACTGGATTGGAAAACAGGAGATGTGTTATTAATACCAATTAACTGGTTAAAACTGGGAAGTATCAACTGGGAAACTATGACTTGACTGATTGTTGGTTAATACTTTCATCAATTGGTAGAAAAAAATGTTTTTTTTGGTCAACTATTGAGTGTAAATACTACAAATGATCTTGATTATAGCGTCACAAAAGATTAGTTCGAAAGAAATCTTAAGATATAATTGTGAGCAACTTTTTGTTGTGGCTGACTTTGATGGATGTCATATATATGAATTTGACATTTCATACAATATCAAAAAGAGGTCAATGATATCAGTTGTCAAGCGTTATCCTAGTAACAGCATTCATTTGCTGGATGTAGATTTACTCATGTTATAATCAGCATGTTTGTTATTTTAAACTGAAGAGGAGTCAATGTTCAACAAGTGTACATTAACCTTCGCCAAGTGAACCATCAAGACACCCCACATTTCTCCCTACAAATGGAGTACTTCCCCCAAAATATATATTTTAGCAATCAGCCACCTCCTATAACCTAGAGTGTTACATGAAATTGGTACGTTTCTACTTTGACAATGGAGCTTTAGATCAACAAGTGTCCATGAAGGCATGCAAACAAACTTTTCATCCAGCATTCCAGGTAGGAGGATGTGAACAATTAATACAAGTGTAACAATTTCTGAGTGAGGAATTCCTTTAATTAATTCTTAGCTGCCTCAGGTCTTTGAGGAATAAAATTATAAAATTATGCCTGCACAGTCTTCATGGTATGGGATGTTTTGTATGGTTGACACTTAATCATACAGTTGTAATAAGTTCAGAAGAGTGATGCATTCATAGTGTTTGTCTGACAAGGGCAAAACAGAATGTGATAGGTTTAATATTACATGTTCAAAACACTGTTTGCAGTTGTTTTTCAACTCAGTGAGGATTTTTTTGTACCTGGAGGTGATGAGGGGCAGAATCAACATCTTTAACATCCTCATCAGTAGTTCTCCAGGGAAGGAGAAGTAGATCTTGGCCTGCGTGAGAGAGAAACATAAATAAATCGAACCCCTTTGTGAAATTTGAATGATATTTTATCCAGTTGGAATTGAAGTCAAACACAGTTCTCTTTTCAATTATTTTTGCCAAATCATTTTTGCACTTTTTATTTATCTCATTTAAGTGGTACGTCCATACTGATCTGACTAAATAGATCAATCAATCAATCATACGGCTATATTTTTTTTCTTAACATTAAAATTGCTTCTTTATTAATGTATCCAATCATCTTGAAGCTTTATATGTGTGAATTTGTGTGCATTGTGACTGCTTTAACTTAGTAAACATAATTGCACAGCCTTGTTTATGAATGCTGTTTAAGATCAAATGGTACAGGTCTGGTAATTTGCTATTTTTATTTCACAGATTCTTTCTTTGCTCAGTAGATGAGGATACTGTGTGTTTTATGGGTTGCTACCAGTACACAAGTTTACATTACTGAGTACACTTGACACTAATCAAAATATATAAACTACTTGGTCCATTTAGAGCATTTTATATCCTGACCATATACAAATCACATTTAAAAAATAAGATATATATAAGATATATTTTTGGCCACTTGGGGGCAGCAGAAACAAACTGGGAGTACAACACTGACATCATCTTCTGAGTTGATATGGCATAAGCAAACTGTTGCCTGTTTACACATCTGGCAGCAAGAGTCATGTGTCTGTCCACATATCAAATATAGTGCTGGCCCCACACTAGAGGATAATTGGGCGGATTTTGGGCCTGATTTGCCCCTTCTGACAATTGCATGGGTGTTCCCAATTTGAGGCTGATCTAAACAGATATCTGCCGAAATTATCCTGTAGTATGAGGGGTGTACAGACATAATCTTCATGTTACTGACTGAATTGGAATTGCCCCGATTTCGAATCCTAATAATCGAACATATTTGATATTTACGACTTGAAATCCTGTAGTGTGAAAGGAACTGCGATGGAATATTGAGCAGAGACCCACAATAGTCAATGAGAGCAAGCTGACCGGGAAGCATCACCAACTGGATCTTACGTTCTTATGTAGAATAGAAACATGGCTGCCAACAGCATGAATAGGACTTTTGTCTCCCAAGCCAGCCATGACGTCATCCCGTTTTTTTCTTTTTTTTCAGCGCAAAACATAGCACACACAAGTGCTGGCGATGACATATTTGTTTTTCTCTGAAGTTATCTTTATCACACAAGTTTCTGTGAGATCCCAAGTCCCTGGAATCGCCACTCCGAAATCGTTTGGTATAAACGCCAACTGTGTGCATCTTGACTGAATCATCAGGTGTGTGCATTCTTATGATGGTAATATTTAAAAATCATTTAAATCTGGTGTCTCTGGTCTCCCACATTTTTAAAATCAGTTGAGATTTGAAAATCCTCTAGTGTGCACCAAGCATTAGTCAAATATTCACTCTCCTTTGAGCTTTGTTTTTGGTCTCCACCAACTACTGAAAAAAATGTGTCTCTTTAGCTGCTAAATGCTTTGGCACTGGGCAGGATCGTTGGTTTATGAGCCTTTTCGCTGTAAACAGCTACCTGTTATGACCAAAAATGATGCTATGAGAGCTGTGAGAGTGAACCAAAACGGTAAAGCTGTGGGCTGTAAACCAAAACAGTGGGTTAAAAGACAATACTAATCTCCTTGCAGCTGAGGGGAACCGCAGAGATGGGTGATTATTCTCTGTGGGTTCAGCACTTCCAGCAACACCTTTCACATACAGGTAAATATGTGATCCAACATTGATTATAGCTGCTTTGTCTTCCTCTGACACATCTGGTTCCATGTTATACCTGATTTTTCGCCTCTATCATTTTCCACATTCACTATGGCATAACTGGCTTTAACAGAAATCTCAGTGTCAGTGCACAAAAGAAGTTAATAGGACAGACTGGCTGTTACTTCCCATTCTAAATGTTATGTTAACTTGCACATGGTGTTAAAAAAAATCCAACAAAATTACATTGAATTTCTATCCATCCTGCCATCCATCCATCCATACATACATACCTGTGTGGACAGGTTGAACGACCTGAGGACAAATCCAAGCACACAGCCCGTCACTACAGCAAACACTGAGAGTGTCAGCAGGCCGTTCCTCTTGCAGTAGTCCCTCACATACACCCTGAATTTCATTGACACAATGCTCTTCAGCTTCTTCTTCAAGGTCTCCATCCTGATTCAGGCTCGGTCCGTATCCCAGATACCCCCCCTCCCCCCTGAGTGACTACAGATACCCGAAATTCCTGGTGAGCAATGTTGATCACTATTTACTCCACAAGATCAGAGGCAGATGGTAGCCAGTGAATCTGATCAAAAGTCGGTCTGGTCTCGCACTGAGTGAGGAGTTCATCCAGTCTGAGAGAGGAAGCGTTGACTAACTGATTCTTGGTAAAGCGTTCCCTAAAAGGATTATCCCTATCCCATGCTAACAGAGCCTCCTTCCCCGCCACTCAGGCTTAAGGAGACTGAACACAAGACTGATTCCATTCATAGCTCATTATGACTTATTACTACCTGCCTCCATGTCCATTCAAACAGGAGCTTTGACCTCTGTGAACTCTCATGTGCACAAAGTCATAAGCACCCCCAACTTTTACTAACATGTGGTGTATGCCCTGAATCCTCCAATTAGTGTTTTTAGTTAATAGCTGATTAGATTACACTTACTCACAAGACAAAAGTGAGTGAAAGGCATTTTGAATAAGAGAAATCTAAGCAAGTTGTTGGACTGAATAAGTGACAAGGGACATCTACCTGCAATGCTACATCCTACCAGTCTGTTGTAGCAAGTACAATGTTCTTCGCTGCTACCTGCTGGGGCAGAAGCATCAGAGCCAGGGACACTAACAAACTGAACAAACTGATTAGGAAGGCAGGCTCTGTGCTGGGGAATCCCCGGGATACACTGGAACTGGTTGTGGAGAGGAGGATGCTGCGCAAACTGTTAAACATGGAAAACATCTTGCATCCCCACCATGACCTGCTGTTCAAACAGTGGAGCACTTTCAGTCAGAGACTTCCTCTTCTGCCATCAGTCTGTTTAATAACTCTCCTCTGTGTCAGGAATGACTTCTCACCTGTACTTTGATTTTATTAAATTATCCATCATATCTGTTAAATTTCAGATTCACATTTTGATAATCTTTAAAGTACTGTCTGTTTATATTGTTGCATAGATACATACATTGTGTAAATAATTCAAGTATCAATGTGCGCTTTATTCTAACATCCATGGACAATCATGCACCTTACTACCTTGGCAATATCCTTCTGACTTGCACTAATTTATAGTGTACTATAGCATATTAACATCATTGAACAGTGTATACTCAGCAAATGGTATATTATAGTTAAGGTTATATCTCTAGTCTCTATTCTATTTTTAGTTATTCTATTTATGTTTTCTGTTTGAGCTGTATATAAGTTAGCCTTTATTTGTATTTGTTCTTTTACCTACAATACCGCTATCTATCTATCTATCTATCTATCTATCTATCTATCTATCTGTCTATCGGTCTGTCTGTCTGTCTGTCTATCTATCTATCTATCTATCTATCTATCTATCTATCTATCTATCTATCTATCTATCTATCTATCTATCTATCTATCTATCTATCTATCTATCTATCTATAGATATATATATCTAAGTGGAGTTGCACTGCACAGGGGGGATTATGAGAGGCTAAAGGTAAGACACCAGCATCAGTCCTCAGTGTTCAGGACATGCCCTGACACTTTCTTGTCCTTTGATCTTGCCATGACGTTAGGCTGTGTCGTCTGTACAGAGGTCAGGGCGTGCACTGACACGCCTTAAAGTCAGGACTAGCTGGTAAATAAATGCCTTATTGGCTGAGAAGCAGTCTTAAATGAACTTGAAGGGGTCAGTGTGAACTTAAAACCATCAGGCTGTTTTAGAGAATGTGTTTGTATTTCTGCTCTAGACAAGAGAAATACTATCACAGCCATGTCAACATGGTGTATTCTGTATATTCCAGCTGTAATTAAATCTTTAATGGGTGGAATCAGTATTTATGTATGGTAGTAGATAAAAGGAAATTAAACTTAAAGATGAATGAGAATATTTTTAACATTGGAATACCAGCTACAGCTGCAGAAAACATGGCATGCCATTGTTATCAGTGGTGTGATGTTTGCATGTTTGTTAATTCTGTAGTCTACCTACGTCATAGTGCTGACCTGGGAACATATCCAAACTTGACTCTCTCCTGTCAGACAATGTCTGCCTACGTCACTCGTAACCAATCCAATAACATGTAATCCTCGTCATGAACAATGCACGCAGCAAATGGTACAAAAGGGCTCACACACACACACACACACACACACACACACACACACACACACACACACACACACACTTAGAGACTGTTGTCCTTGTTTGTTATTTGTGAGCTTTGTTTCTGTCAAATCTTAATTTCCTAGCCTTAATCCCTACAGTTTCTGTGAATTTAGCTTGAAGATTAACAATCAACCAAATTTAAATTTAACCCAAAATCTGAAACTAATTCTAGTTTCCAAACATAACACCAGAGCTATAACCATAACCACTTTTGTTTCCCCCTTGTTTCGGTTTTCCACAGAAAAAAAAACAAAAAGAACGAAACAAACAAAAAAACTTCAGAGTACCTCCCTTACACATACACACACACACACACTCTCTCTCGCACTCTTAAAGGACGGGTTCACAATTTTTCCAGTCTGCTTTAAAACAATAGTCAGGTACTCATATGACAGTGGAACAGGTTTTCCTCCTGCTGATACTGGCCATTAAAAGATCCCTTTCAAATACTCTTACAATGGAAGTGATGGAGGAAACAAAATTCTCAGTTTGTTAAATAATGTACTTAAAATGTTATCTAAATCTAATATGATGCACCAGCAGTCACTTAGTTAATTTAAGTGGATATCTTATTTTCTTTGTTTCCTCGGACAGTTTTTCCCTGTTGAGCTGCAGTAGAAGGATAGAAACAGAAACTGCAAATTTGGCACTAAAAATGTTGAAAGATATCTACTTGATTTGACCAATTTGGACTCCTGAAGCTCCACAAAACGAAGCTTCAAAATCCTCAATCACTTATATTGGAAGCACATTATAAAGGGATCTTTTAATGCCCAGTATGAACAGGTGGAATGATTACAGCAAGAAAAACCTGTTTCAGTGTTCATTTGGGCACCTGAATATTGTTTTAGGACAGACATGAAAAATTGTGAACCCATCCTTTAACTGCACCAAAGACAAGTTCATTGCAAGAACATTCTTAAAAGCCGGCATCTCTGTGAGCCTGTATTTTGAGCTAAATGCTACATCAGCACTCAAACATGCTCTAAATGACATTGCTAATGCCAAGCAGTTATAGTGTTTACCATGTTCACCATCTTAGCATGCTAACATTTGCTAATTAGCACTAAACACAAAGTACAGCTGAGGTTGATGGGTAACGTCTTTAGTTTAGCAATATTTAATTATAAAGCAAAGTATTGTCTGAATGGAAACTTTGACTTCATGATGACACTAGATGAAAACAAATATTACCTGCCATGCATGTGATCTAATAGTATTTTGCATTTCATGTTCACTTTCCATTTGTGTTCTGGGAGATACTGTAAGATAAATATTTTATGTATTCATTCCTAATCTTGCAGCTTCTTTATCACCTTTTATTGTACAGTGCTGAAAATTGGAAAACAAATTAGGGTTGGGTTGAACATCTGGAGCCGTTTTATTCTTAAGGGACAAATTGTGACTCTCGTGTTCATGTAAATCACAGTTTCATTTCTGCTTTGCATTGGGATTGAATGCAGCTATAGCAAGGTTGAGGAAACTGTTTGGTGATAGAATACATAGATACATTAATATTTTTGAAATCCATGCATTCAAAATGTGACTTGCAATATGCTTGGGAGCACATTTTAACTAAAAAATAGTGCAGCTTTAAGGAGAAGAAATAATAATTACTTAACTGTAAGTGTCACCGACAAAAACACTTATTATGACTGATCCTTCTCAGAAATATTAATCATAGATGCATTAACTAAAGTACCGTATAGTAGGCATTCTTCACAGAAGACATATTAGGAAAAGCAAAAATGTTATGAATAACACTAATGGTGCCTCTGTTCTATTCAAATGTCCTAGTAAGCCATGACAGTGTGACAATGAGTCAGTGTGCACAATATCAGGACCCTGAAACTGAAGCAGCTAAATGAAATTCAGCCATCATTAATTTGATTATTTACACCTATGCTTTTCCCATTGTGGCATGTCAAAATGTCCTCTGTGTAAAAAGGCCTGTAGTAGGTGCTATGTCAAATAAGTTGATAATGGGTTTGGGTCAATGTAAAAAAAAAACATTTCTTCTTTTAGTATATTTTAGCTTGAAATACAGTACCCAGCAAAGTAAATATACACAAATAAATATGTTAGAATACTCTAAATCTTTCTTTAACAAATGTAGTGTTGTATAGCCATTAAGTCCTGCTGTATAAAATATCAATACCAATATCCAAACTCAATAACTTTCCTCTATTCATTATTATTATTATTATTATTATTATTATTATTATTATTATTATTAGTAGTAGTAGTAGTAGTAGTAGTAGTAGTAGTAGTAGTAGTAGTAGTATCATTGTAATTTTCCACTTTTGAAAATGTACTGTGGTTCTGGGAGGACAGTCTGGTTACATGTATTACTTGGAGTATTCATACTGCCAGTGTTATTTTTTTTTTAGTCATATTTTATTCTAAATGAAATTGAATTTGTGCGCTCTGTGCTCGCTGTTGTGTGACCGAGGTTTTTGTACGACGTCTTAACTGGCTTCAATCACTGTGGAACACGTTTGATGGAGGAACCAAACTCATTGTGACAAGTAAGCGTGATTTATCTGTAATTGTTGAAAATGTGATATTAGACACACTACTGATGTTTGAGCACTCTGACAGTTCAGCCCATGAGAAAAGAAAAGTGTGGTGAGAGAGAAATACAAATGATTTTGGTTTTGTGGAAATTTTATCATCATTTAGAAAAAAAATGTTTTAATACCAATGTATATAAACAAAAAACAGAAGACATTAAAATTACATAAAAAAGAAAAACAAGGGCTCCAATTAGTTTAGGATGTTTATAAATTATTGTTGAACTTTTCAAAGACAAATAAGTATTTTGAAAAAAACTAATTTAAGTAAAAGATAATTTTGTATAAAAGTATAAAACTGTAAATTATTTATACCTATATCTTTTTTCAATGTGAACATCATACTTTATTTCATGATGGCAAAGTTCCAGTTGTTTGTTTTCTTTACGTGTAAATTTCTGCTAATTCTGTTAAATTAATCTTCTATTCATTTTTAATTCAAATCAATCTGAAAGTAACAGCACTGCATAACACGATTTTGTTATGTTTGAATGTGTCAATGAGTTACATTTTAAATTGATAATCAATAATGAACAGAATATACTTCTCAACATATTTCCCAGAAATGTCTATAGAACTTTACTGTTAATAGTCTTTGTTACTTCCATCATTTTTTGTGTCGTTAGATTAAATTCAGTTTTCTTTGATGGATGATTTTTTGAAGCTAACCTTGTCATGTTTTTATATCACACACACAGTTAATCCACAGCATTGTTAACCTCTGTCATGTATCATAACTCAGCTGTCTGTCCTACAGTAGAAGTTAATCTGCTCCTTGTGTGTCTCTGCTCTCCCCTCCAGCTGGCCCCATGATCAGGCCCTCAGTCTCTCTGCTTCCCCCCTCCTCTGAGCAGCTCTCTGGGGGCTCGGCCATACTGGCCCGCCTGCTGACCGGTTGTGTATTTTACATATTGTGGGTATTTTTTGCTTTGTATTAATCTCAGCTGATAGTGAAGTTTGGGGAAAACATTGAGCAGATATTAATAAATCTTTATTATTGTAGATGATGTTATGATGAAATATTGGCAAAAAAAACCTTAAATTTTCACATATTTTACTTTTAACCAATTGTTTGTTTACAAAATTCAGTTGTAAAATTTGTCTGACAAACATTTTAACAGCAAGAAAATAACTTGATCTTTATTCATTATTTTTTAACATTAAAACAGTTGTTAGATTTAAAATATAATGTTGGTTTCTGTAAAACAAATAAATGAGTTTATATTTAGATCCAGTTTTGCTGTAGTTTGTGTTCACAGTTGGTCAGTTTGATGTGGTGAAAAGGAAGTAAAACGAACAGATGACAAAGTTGCAAGAGTAATTATTTACTCTAACACATTATAAAGTAGATAGAGATAGATAAAGCATTACATTTACGCCAAGCCCATGTTGTAAATTGTCTAATTCTTAGTGATTTATGATGATTTGCCACAATAGATTCATTGCTTTAAATGTCAAAATTACAAGTGCAAACACCATTTAGCTTTTTTAACAAAACCCTCAGTTCCTCCCATTTCTCACTGCCTCTCCTCTGTCTGATCACAGTGTCACACACACAGTTAATCCACAGCATTGTTAACCTCTGTCATGTATCATAACTCAGCTGTCTGTCCTACAGTAGAAGTTAATCTGCTCCTTGTGTGTCTCTGCTCTCCCCTCCAGCTGGCCCCACGGTCAGGCCCTCAGTCTCTCTGCTTCCCCCCTCCTCTCAGCAGCTCTCTGGGGGCTCGGCCACGCTGGCCTGCCTGCTGACCGGCTACTCTCCCCAGGGAGCCGTGGTGAGCTGGGAGGTGGACGGTAGAGAGGTGACAGAGGGGGTCCTGAGCAGCTCAGAGGAGGAGAAGAGCGGACGCTACAGCAGCAGCAGCATCCTGAGCCTGAGCCAGGAGCGCTGGATGGAAGGAGAGGTGTACTCCTGCAAGGTCCTCCATCAGGACCACACCCAGACCCAGTCCCTCCACAGGAGCCAGTGTAAGGGCTAGAGGGGCTGGCTGAAGCCCAGGACAGGAGCTGTGTCTGGGGGGAGCAGGAGGAACACACCTGCTCATCTGATCAATATGAGTTTTAATGTTTGGAGAGTAAACTGAAGCTTTGTGTGACAAAGAACAACAACAACTTAGAGAGTAATGTGTGTAGCTCAGCAGCTAGATGTGAGTGTGCTTAATAACTGTCCTGTTCATGATTAATGTTTTTGCTAATAAAGCTTTCACTGATAAATAATATGATGAAGAATATTGGTCTTTTTTCTTATGAAGAGAAGTAAGATGTTTTACAACTTCAATTGATACTATTTATACTCCTCTCTGTGGAAAATGGATAGCTTGGGACTTAAATGACCATAAGAATAACAATTTTAATTGGTAATGAAAGTGAAATAATAAAGTAATGAGAACATGTAAAGAAATCAAGTTCATATCATGACAAAATATTTGAAAAATATATTTTGGAATTAGATTTTCAGTGAGGAAAAAATCATGACTGAAATATGTGATCAGAAAACATTTTTCAGAGCTGGAGTAAATGTGAAAAAAACATGACGTAGTGTCAATAGATGTTTAAAATCTCTAGAAAAATGACAAGAAATAAACTTACTCTATGTAGTGGAGTGAATACATATTTTGTGCTTGGTGAGGTTACTGTCAGCTCTGTGTTCAGTGGTCTGTGTCAGAGTCTCTTCCTCTTCAGCAGCTGCAGTCGGTTCCTGCTGTAACAGCTCAGTGTCTCTGCAGTCTGACTGAGGGAGGTTTTTGTACGACTACAAATCACTGTGTGAACCCTCCACCACTGTGGTAACTCTGACAGTAGTAAACTGCTGCATCTTCAGCCTGAACTCCACTGATGGTCAAAGAGAAGTCAGAGCTGCTTCCACTGCCACTAAACCGAGCTGGTATTCCTGATTCACGTGTGCTTGCAAATTTTATTAGGAGTTTTGGAGTCTGCCCAGATTTCTGTTGATACCAGTACATAGCATCTCGATTACTAGATCTGTAAACAGCCTGGCTGGTTTTACAGGTCAGAGTGACAGTGGATCCTGGAGTAAATGTCACTACTGGAGGTTGAGTCACAGTCACCTGACCGCTGCATCCTGCAGACAGAAACAAATCTTTCATTTATCAGCAGAAATAAATGACAGAAAAGGAAACACATCATGTTTGAAATGTTGCTGAGTGAATGAACCTGTAAAACAGCAGCAGGCCAGCGTCCAGATGAGGATGGTGATGAGAGTCATGGTGGTTGTGCTTTCTGCTGTGTTGACTGACAGATCTGAGTCCTGCAGTGTTGAACTCACAGGACTATAAACCTTCTCAGTTCACTGGAGGATCAGCTGACGATGCAAAGCCTCCTCTCTATGGAAATGATTTCTCTTCTCTCAACAGACTGAAGGCAACATGGGACACAAAATCAGGAGAAATACTGTTTGGATTTACACCATCTATGATCTTAATGGAATAAAATAACTTCTTTTGGAAACAAGTTTGAATATTTACAAGATTTGTTTGAATGGGAGTGGTTGGTATCTATTTACTTATTTTTTTTACATACAAGGTTTCATAAATACACTATATACTCATTCTGTAACATATGATTATTTAGAAATGTTGTGTTTATTTAACATTGTCTCAAATATGTAACATGTTCACAATCTGAATTTGTTTCAGGGCAAATCAACCTGTTTTGTTGTCACTTGTACAAACTTTCAGAAAAATGATGCAAATTGTTTTGATTCAAGAAAAAATTTAAAGCCACATTAATAAAAAAACATTTTGTACATTTGGTTAAGTGTTAGTTATCCAGTTTTAGCAGAAAATAAAGTGACTTTTCAGTGGATTCATTTCTTTAAATCTCAAAATTACGAGTACAAACACCATTTAGCTACACCATATCAGCGGCACCCTGAGCCTCTCTGCAGACCAGTGGAGGAAGGTGGGCTCAGTGAGCTGTGAGGCCAGTCTGAGTGGACAGACCCCCGTCACTCAAACCCTGGACCCTGACCGCTGCTCAGAGTAGAGCTTCAGCAACACTTCCTGTCTGGAAATGATGCTTCTTTTTCTTTGCTAGAGATCTTGATGAAGCTACAGATCTTCTCTGTTCAGCTGTTTCTGCAAGTTTCACGTCTCTCTACTCAGTGTTTTAATGTGCATGTTGCTTTCTAATACTGATCTTCCTTATATTCTGCTTTATGTTCATTACTTTTCAAATGAAACTTAATATTCTGAGTTTCACTCCAAGAGAAATTATTCATACATGTAAAGTGTGAAATGAACATTGAATCATTATTCAATAAAACTGTTGATTATAATGAGTCATTGTCAGTATTTCCTTTAACATATATGAAAAATAACTTCTTAATCATCACAATATCATCATACTTGATATCAAAGTATACCTAATAGTATAGGAGATTGTAGCTCTTTAATTTACTTGTGACAATAATTATAGGTATGAAATCCTTTGGATCCTTAAAATGTTTATTTACCTTTGGGCTGTAGTTGTATCATTTTGTGCAGCTATTGGTAGAAAATCTGTCAAATATTTGTTTCTATCAGTGGCTGAAATTAACAAGAGCTAAATGTTTCCAGTTTACTCATAAAGATATTGAATTAACTGACAAGAATTGAAGTTTTAACTGTAAATGGAAGAGCATCTTTCAGTTTGTTTTACTTTTATTTGGGTTCATTGTGGTTCTGCTTGATGACTCTTGTGTGTCAGAGTCACAGTGTTGTGTTCACTCCACCAGTTATCCTCATCACAGTCTCTTCATCAACCCTCTGCAGCTGCAGCAGGCTGTTTTCACTTCAGTCAAACTGAAGGAGGTTTTTGTACGACTCTAAATCACTGTGTGAACGTGTCACCAGTATGTAAGCCCAGACAGTAGTAATCTCCAACATCTTCAGCCTGAACACCACTGATGGTCAGAGTGTAGCCAGAACCAGATCTACTGCCACTGAATCTAGATGGAGTTCCTGAGTTTAGAGTTGATGCTTGGTATATAAGAAGTTTGGGAGCTTGTCCAGGTTTCTGAAGGTACCAACTGAGATCATCTTCAATATCTGAACTCCCTGTGGCGCTGATGGTCACCGTCCCTCCAAGACTAACAGACTTGAATTTGTCAGTCTGAGTCAGAAATTTGTTGGCAGAAGACTCTGAAATGAAAAATTAAATATGAATCTTGAGTAGAACTTTTACCATCCTTTGGAACGCGAATTTATAACATAAGAGAAGAGAAAAATAGAAAAGACATTTAAGCAAAAGTAAAAGGGAGAACACAGACTGGATTTGCACCAAAACATTTTCAGAATCTCTCACCCTGACTCAGAAAACCCAACATGACCAGCAGAGTTATTGGCGACATCATCCTGATGCAGTTTTCAGTGTGAGTGCATGAAAGCAGTTCAGACTCTCTGTGACACAAGAACTTAAACTCTGAGGAGCAGTGATGCATGAAAGTCATGCAAAATACATTTAAGAAGGCAAACACACACCTGTTGTTGTGAAACAGAAAGAGCAGAAGTGAGGAGGAGTGAGAGATCATCAAAACTTTAAAATTCATTTACAAAACTTTGACGTCATCCTTTTTTTATGTTGCAAATATTCACGTTTTTACATCTTCATATAACTTTGTGTTCATTAACAGGTGTGTGGTGTATGGATTTTCATGAAGGTGAAAATCATTAATTAAATATGTGATTTATTAATGTTCAGAGCTCTGCTGCTGAGGATGAATGTGAAGAGAGCATCATGATGTAATTAGTGATTTAAGTCTTGTTTGCAAAAATCTCTTAAATCAGTCTGAAATAAATTATTTGCCAATATATTGATGTGAATAAGTTTTCTGTGCTTGGTGAGGTTACTGTCAGCTCTGTGTTCAGTGGTCTGTGTCAGAGTCTCTTCCTCTTCAGCAGCTGCAGTCGGTTCCTGCTGTAACAGCTCAGTGTCTCTGCAGTCTGACTGAGGGAGGTTTTTGTACGACTGCAAATCACTGTGTGAAGACATTAGCACTGTTTATTTGATGAATGCTTTGACAGTAGTAAATTGCTGCATCTTCAGTCTGAACTCCACTGATGGTCAAAGTGAAATCAGAGCTTCTTCCACTGCCACTATACCGATCTGGTGTTCTTATATGACGTATGCTCACATGTCTTATTAGGTACTTTGGAGCCTCTCCAGATTTCTGTTGATACCAGAAAATATAATCATCACCGATATTGTTTCTGTAAACAGCCGGGCTGGTTTTACAGGTCAGAGTGACAGTAGATCCTGGAGTAGATGTCACTACTGGAGGTTGAGTCACAGTCAACTGACCGCTGCATCCTGCAGACAGAAACAAATCTTTCATTTATCAGCAGAAATTAATGACAGAAAAGGCAGCACATCATGTTTGAAATGTTGCTGAGTGAATGAACCTGTAAAACAGCAGCAGGCCAGCGTCCAGATGAGGATGGTGATGAGAGTCATGGTGGTTGTGCTTTCTGCTGTGTTGACTGACAGATCTGAGTCCTGCAGTGTTGAACTCACAGGACTATAAACCTTCTCAGTTCACTGGAGGATCAGCTGATGATGCAAAGTGTCAATATGAAAATGCTCCATAATGAGAATGACGAAAATGATGAATTCCGACTTTGGAAGAATAATTGTCACTTATATTCATTTATTTTATTATTGAAATATTGCAAAAGTGCAACTAACATATAGAGATCTGCTTTTATTTTACACAACACTCCATCTATATGCATATTTCCTCTTATTTGATATTTTTTATAAATACTCTTTGAGGTCAGAAATATTTATATGACTATTATTTAGCTGTAGACTTGAGTAATTTCAGTATCTGTCAGTATTATGTTGTGCAAGTTTGTTATATTTGTGCGCTCTGTGTTCGCTGTTGTGTGACGGAGGTTTTTGTACAACGTCTTAACTGGCTTCAACCACTGTGGAACACGTTTGGTGGAGGAACCAAACTCATTGTGACAAGTAAGTGTGATTTATCTGTTAATTGTTGAAAATGTGATATTTGACAATTTCTATAGTCGATGGAGTTACAACTGCTGTTAACTGATGATTTAATTAATAACTGCTTCTCATTAAGAACACAAATAACAAGAGTTCAATACACTGCTGGTGTTACGGCACTCTGACAGTTCAGCCCATGAGAAAAGAAAAGTGTTGAGAGAGAGAAATACAAATGATTTTGGTTTTATGGAGCTTTTTATGATGAAAATTTATTATATTTAAATGCATATAAACAAAAAACAGAAGACATTAAAATTACATAAAAAAGAAAAACAAGGGCTCCAGTTAGTTTAGGATGTTTATAAATTCTTGTTGAACTTTTCAAGACAAATAAACGTTTTGAAAACAACTTAATTTAAGTAAAAGATCATTTTGTGTATTTACACTTATTTAAACTGCAAATTGTCCAAAACCTTTATTTTTAAATTAATGAATTTTTTTTTATATCTGTTTTCAGTATGAACATCATACTATATTTTATGATGGCAAAATTTCAGTTGTTTGTTGTCTGTAATTGTAAATTTCTGCTAATTCTGTTAAATTCATTTTCTATTCATTTTTAATTCCAATCAATCGAAAAGTAACAGCAATGAATAACATGATTTTGATGAGTTTGAATGTGTCAGTGAGTTATATTTTAAATTGATAATCAATCATCTTGAACAGAATATACTTAACAACATATTTCCCGGAAATGTTTATAAAACTTTACTGTTAATAGTCTTTGTTATTCCATCATTTGTTATATAGTTATATGAAATTCAGTTTTCTTTGATGGATGATTTTTAGAAGCTAACCTTGTCATGTCTTTATATGACACACACAGTTAATCCACAGCATTGTTAACCTCTGTCATGTATCATAACTCAGCTGTCTGTCCTACAGTAGAAGTTAATCTGCTCCTTGTGTGTCTCTGCTCTCCCCTCCAGCTGGCCCCACGGTCAGGCCCTCAGTCTCTCTGCTTCCCCCCTACTCTGAGCAGCTCTCTGGGGGCTCGGCCACGCTGGCCTGCCTGCTGACCGGCTGTGTATTTTACATATTGTGGGTATTTTTTGCTTTGTATTAATCTTGGCTGATAGTGAAGTTTGGGGAAAATATTAAGATATTAATAAATCTTTATTATTGTAAATGATGTTATGATGAAATATTGGCAAAAAACCCTTAAATTTTCACATATTTTACTTTTGACCAATTGTTTGTTCACAAAATCCAGTTGTAAAATTTGTCTGACAAACATTTTAACAGCAAGAAAATAACTTGATCTTTATTCATTATTTTTTAACATTAAAACAGTTGTTAGATTTAAAATATGATGTTGGTTTCTGTAAAACAAATAAATGAGTTTATATTTAGATCCAGTTTTGCTGTAGTTTGTGTTCACAGTTGGTTAGTTTGATGTGGTGAAAAGGAAGTAAAACGAACAGATGACAAAGTCTTTAACTGTAATCACACATTAGTGTTTCACCTCTTAACTTTTATATAAACTCATCAAGAAAATCATTGCAAGAGTAATTATTTACTCTAACACATTATAAAGTAGATAGAGATAGATAAAGCATTACATTTACGCCAAGCCCATGTTGTAAATTGTCTAATTCTTAGTGATTTATGATGATTTGCCACAATAGATTCATTGCTTTAAATGACAAAATTACAAGTGCAAACACCATTTAGCTTTTTTAACAAAACCCTCATTTCCTCTCATTTCTCACTGCCTCTCCTCTGTCTGATCACAGTGTCACACACACAGTTAATCCACAGCATTGTTAACCTCTGTCATGTATCATAACTCAGCTGTCTGTCCTACAGTAGAAGTTAATCTGCTCCTTGTGTGTCTCTGCTCTCCCCTCCAGCTGGCCCCATGGTCAGGCCCTCAGTCTCTCTGCTTCCCCCCTCCTCTCAGCAGCTCTCTGGGGGCTCGGCCACGCTGGCCTGCCTGCTGACCGGCTACTCTCCTCAGGGAGCCGTGGTGAGCTGGGAGGTGGACGGTAGACAGGTGACAGAGGGGGTCCTGAGCAGCTCAGAGGAGGAGAAGAGCGGACGCTACAGCAGCAGCAGCATCCTGAGCCTGAGCCAGGAGCGCTGGATGGAAGGAGAGGTGTACTCCTGCAAGGTCCTCCATCAGGACCACAGCCAGACCAAGTCCCTCCACAGGAGCCAGTGTAAGGGCTAGAGGGGCTGGCTGAAGCCCAGGACAGGAGCTGTGTCTGGGGGGAGCAGGAGGAACACACCTGCTCACCTGATCAATATTTAGTTTTAATGTCTGTAGAGTAAACTGAAGCTTTGTGTGACAAAGAACAACAACAACTTAGAGAGTAATGTGTGTAGCTCAGCAGCTAGATGTGAGTGTGCTTAATAACTGTCCTGTTCATGATTAATGTTTTTGCTAATAAAGCTTTCACTGATAAATAATATGATGAAGAATATTGGTCTTTTATCTGATGAGGAGAAGTAAGAAGTTTTACAACTTCAATTGATACAATTTATACTCCTCTCTGTGGAAAATGAATAGTTTGGGACTTAAATGATCATATGAATAACAATTTTAATTGGTAATGAAAGTGAAATAATAAAGTAATGAGAACATGTAAAGAAATCAAGTTTATATCATGACAAAATATTTGAAAAATATATTTTGGGGATTAGATTTAGGAAAAAATCATGACTGAAATATGTGATCAGAAAACCTTTTTTCAGAGCTAGAGTAAATGTGAAAAAAACATGACGTAGTGTCAATAAATGTTTAAAATCTCTAGAAAAATGACAAGAAATAAACTTACTCTATGTAGTGGAGTGAATACATATTTTGTGCTTGGTAAGGTTACTGTCAGCTCTGTGTTCAGTGGTCTGTGTCAGAGTCTCTTCCTCTTCAGCAGCTGCAGTCGGTTCCTGCTGTAACAGCTCAGTGTCTCTGCAGTCTGACTGAGGGAGGTTTTTGTACGACTACAAATCACTGTGTGAACCCTCCACCACTGTGGTAACTCTGACAGTAGTAAACTGCTGCATCTTCAGTCTGAACTCCACTGATGGTCAAAGAGAAGTCAGAGCTGCTTCCACTGCCACTAAACCGAGCTGGTGTTCCTGATTCACGTGTGCTTGCAAATTTTATCAGGAGTTTTGGAGTCTGTCCAGATTTCTGTTGATACCAGTACATAGCATCTCGATTACTAGATCTGTAAACAGCCTGGCTGGTTTTACAGGTCAGAGTGACAGTGGATCCTGGAGTAGATGTCACCACTGGAGGTTGAGTCACAGTCACCTGACCGCTGCATCCTGCAGACAGAAACAAATCTTTCATTTATCAGCAGAAATTAATGACAGAAAAGGAAACACATCATGTTTGAAATGTTGCTGAGTGAATGAACCTGTAAAACAGCAGCAGGCCAGCGTCCAGATGAGGATGGTGATGAGAGTCATGGTGGTTGTGCTTTCTGCTGTGTTGACTGACAGATCTGAGTCCTGCAGTGTTGAACTCACAGGACTATAAACCTTCTCAGTTCACTGGAGGATCAGCTGACGATGCAAAGCCTCCTCTCTATGGAAATGATTTCTCTGCTCTCAACAGACTGAAGGCAACATGGGACACAAAATCAGGAGAAATATTGTTTGGATTTACACCATCTATGATCTTAATGGAATAAAATAACTTCTTTTGGAAACAAGTTTGAGGATTTACAACATTTGTTTGAATGGGAGTGGTTGGTATCTATTTACTTATTTTTTTTACAAACAAGTTTTCACAAATACACTATATACTCATTCTGTAATTTATGATTAATTATATTTATGATTATTTAGAAATGTTGTGTTTATTTAACATTGTCTCAAATATGTAACATGTTTACAATCTGAATTTGTTTCAGGGAAAATCAACCTGTTTTGCTGTCACTTGTACAAACTTTCAGAAAAATGATGCAAATTGTTTTGATTCAAGAAAAAATTTAAAGCCACATCAATAAAAAAACATTTTGTACATTTGGTTAAGTGTTAGTTATCCAGTTTTAGCAGAAAATAAAGTGACTTTTCAGTGGATTCATTTCTTTAAATCTCAAAATTACGAGTACAAACACCATTTAGCTACACCATATCAGCAGCACCCTGAGCCTCTCTGCAGACCAGTGGAGGAAGGTGGGCTCAGTGAGCTGTGAGGCCAGTCTGAGTGGACAGACCCCTGTCACTCAAACCCTGGACCCTGACCACTGCTCAGAGTAGAGCTTCAGCAACACTTCCTGTCTGGAAATGATGCTTCTTTTTCTTTGCTAGAGATCTTGATGAAGCTACAGATCGTCTCTGTTCAGCTGTTTCTGCAAGTTTCACATCTCTCTACTCAGTGTTTTAATGTGCATGTTGCTTTCTAATACTGATCTTCCTTATATTCTGCTTTATGTTCATTACTTTTCAAATGAAACTGAATATTCTTGGTTTCACTCCAAGACAAATTATTCATCATTTAAAATATGACATGAACATTGAACCATTATTCAATAAAACTGTTGATTATAATGAGTCATTGTCAGTATTTCCTTTAACATATATGAAAAATAACTTCTTAATCATCACAATATCATCATACTTGATATCAAAGTATACCTAATAGTATAGGAGATTGTAGCTCTTTAATTTACTTGTGACAATAATTATAGGTATGAAATCCTTTGGATCCTTAAAATGTTTATTTACCTTTGGGCTGTAGTTGTATCATTTTGTGCAGCTATTGGTAGAAAATCTGTCAAATATTTGCTCAATGTTTCCAGTTTACTCATAAAGATATTGAATTAACTGACAAGAATTGAAGTTGTAACTGTAAATGGAAGAGCATCTTTCAGTTTGTTTTACTTTTATTTGGGTTCATTGTGGTTCTGCTTGATGACTCTTGTGTGTCAGAGTCACAGTGTTGTGTTCACTCGACCAGTTATCCTCATCACAGTCTCTTCATCAACCCTCTGCAGCTGCAGCAGGCCGTTTTCACTTCAGTCAAACTGAAGGAGGTTTTTGTACGACTCTAAATCACTGTGTGAACGTGTTACCACTATGGTAGCCCAGACAGTAGTAATCTCCAACATCTTCAGCCTGAACACCACTGATGGTCAGAGTGTAGCCAGAACCAGATCTACTGCCACTGAATCGAGATGGAGTTCCTGAGTTTAGAGTTGATGCTTGGTATATAAGAAGTTTGGGAGCTTGTCCAGGTTTCTGAAGGTACCAACTGAGATCATCTTCAATATCTGAACTCCCTGTGGCGCTGATGGTCACCGTCCCTCCAAGACTAACAGACTTGGATTTGTCAGTCTGAGTCAGAAATTTGTTGGCAGAAGACTCTGAAATGAAAAATTAAATATGAATCTTGAGTAGAACTTTTACCATCCTTTGGAACGCGAATTTATAACATAAGAGAAGAGAAAAATTGAAAAGACATTTAAGCAAAAGTAAAAGGGAGAACACAGACTGGATTTGCACCAAACATTTTCAGAATCTCTCACCCTGACTCAGAAAACCCAACATGACCAGCAGAGTTATTGGCGACATCATCCTGATGCAGTTTTCAGTGTGAGTGCATGAAAGCAGTTCAGACTCTCTGTGACACAAGAACTTAAACTCTGAGGAGCAGTGATGCATGAAAGTCATGCAAAATACATTTAAGAAGGCAAACACACACCTGTTGTTGTGAAACAGAAAGAGCAGAAGTGAGGAGGAGTGAGAGATCATCAAAACTTTAAAATTCATTTACAAAACTTTGACGTCATCCTTTTTTTATGTTGCAAATATTCACGTTTTTACATCTTCATATAACTTTGTGTTCATTAACAGGTGTGTGGTGTCTGGATTTTCATGAGGGTGAAAATCATTAATTAAATATGTGATTTATTAATGTTCAGAGCTCTGCTGCTGAGGATGAATGTGAAGAGAGCATCATGATGTAATTAGTGATTTAAGTCTTGTTTGCAAAAATCTCTTAAATCAGTCTGAAATAAACTATTTGCCAATATATTGATGTGAATAAGTTTTCTGTGCTTGGTGAGGTTACTGTCAGCTCTGTGTTCAGTGGTCTGTGTCAGAGTCTCTTCCTCTTCAGCAGCTGCAGTCGGTTCCTGCTGTAACAGCTCAGTGTCTCTGCAGTCTGACTGAGGGAGGTTTTTGTACGACTGCAAATCACTGTGTGAAGACATTAGCACTGTTTATTTGATGAATGCTTTGACAGTAGTAAATTGCTGCATCTTCAGTCTGAACTCCACTGATGGTCAAAGTGAAATCAGAGCTTCTTCCACTGCCACTATACCGATCTGGTGTTCTTATATGACGTATGCTCACATGTCTTATTAGGTACTTTGGAGCCTCTCCAGATTTCTGTTGATACCAGAAAATATAATCATCACCGATATTGTTTCTGTAAACAGCCGGGCTGGTTTTACAGGTCAGAGTGACAGTGGATCCTGGAGTAGATGTCACTACTGGAGGTTGAGTCACAGTCAACTGACCGCTGCATCCTGCAGACAGAAACAAATCTTTCATTTATCAGCAGAAATTAATGACAGAAAAGGCAACACATCATGTTTGAAATGTTGCTGAGAGAATGAACCTGTAAAACAGCAGCAGGCCAGCGTCCAGATGAGGATGGTGATGAGAGTCATGGCGGTTGTGCTTTCTGCTGTGTTGACTGACAGATCTGAGTCCTGCAGTGTTGAACTCACAGGACTATAAACCTTCTCAGTTCACTGGAGGATCAGCTGATGATGCAAAGTGTCAATATGAAAATGCTCCATAATGAGAATGACGAAAATGATGAATTCCGACTTTGGAAGAATAATTGTCACTTATATTCATTTATTTTATTATTGAAATATTGCAAAAGTGCAACTAACATATAGAGATCTGCTTTTATTTTACACAACACTCCATCTATATGCATATTTCCTCTTATTTGATATTTTTTATAAATACTCTTTGAGGTCAGAAATATTTATATGACTATTATTTAGCTGTAGACTTGAGTAATTTTAGTATCTGTCAGTATTATGTTGTGCAAGTTTGTTATATTTGTGCGCTCTGTGTTCACTGTTGTGTGACGGAGGTTTTTGTACGATGTCTTAACTGGCTTCAACCACTGTGGAACACGTTTGGTGGAGGAACCAAACTCATTGTGACAAGTAAGTGTGATTTATCTGTTAATTGTTGAAAATGTGATATTTGACAATTTCTATAGTCGATGGAGTTACAACTGCTGTTAACTGATGATTTAATTAATAACTGCTTCTCATTAAGAACACAAATAACAAGAGTTCAATACACTGCTGGTGTTACGGCACTCTGACAGTTCAGCCCATGAGAAAAGAAAAGTGTTGAGAGAGAGAAATACAAATGATTTTGGTTTTATGGAGCTTTTTATGATTGTTTGGGAAAATTTATTATATTTAAATGTATATAAACAAAAAAACAGAAGACATTAAAATTACATAAAAAAGAAAAACAAGGGCTCCAATTAGTTTAGGATGTTTATAAATTCTTGTTGAACTTTTCAAGACAAATAAACGTTTTGAAAACAACTTAATTTAAGTAAAAGATCATTTTGTGTATTTACACTTATTTAAACTGCAAATTGTCCAAAACCTTTATTTTTAAATTGATGAAATTTTTTTTATATCTGTTTTCAGTATGAACATCATACTATATTTTATGATAGCAAAGTTTCAGTTGTTTGTTTTCTTTACGTGTAAATTTCTGCTAATTCTGTTAAATTCATTTTCTATTCATTTTTAATTCAAATCAATCCAAAAGTAACAGCAATGAATAACATGATTTTGATGAGTTTGAATGTGTCAGTGAGTTATATTTTAAATTGATAATCAATCATCTTGAACAGAATATACTTAACAACATATTTCCCGGAAATGTTTATAAAACTTTACTGTTAATAGTCTTTGTTATTCCATCATTTGTTATATAGTTACGTGAAATTCAGTTTTCTTTGATGGATGATTTTTAGAAGCTAACCTTGTCATGTCTTTATATGACACACACAGTTAATCCACAGCATTGTTAACCTCTGTCATGTATCATAACTCAGCTGTCTGTCCTACAGTAGAAGTTAATCTGCTCCTTGTGTGTCTCTGCTCTCCCCTCCAGCTGGCCCCATGGTCAGGCCCTCAGTCTCTCTGCTTCCCCCCTCCTCTGAGCAGCTCTCTGGGGGCTCGGCCACGCTGGCCTGCCTGCTGACCGGCTACTCTCCTCAGGGAGCCGTGGTGAGCTGGGAGGTGGACGGTAGAGAGGTGACAGAGGGGGTCCTGAGCAGCTCAGAGGAGGAGAAGAGCGGACGCTACAGCAGCAGCAGCATCCTGAGCCTGAGCCAGGAGCGCTGGATGGAAGGAGAGCTGTACTCCTGCAAGGTCCTCCATCATGACCACAGCCAGATCAAGTCCCTCCACAGGAGCCAGTGTAAGGGCTAGAGGGGCTGGCTGAAGCCCAGGACAGGAGCTGTGTCTGGGGGGAGCAGGAGGAACACACCTGCTCATCTGATCAATATGAGTTTTAATGTCTGTAGAGTAAACTGAAGCTTTGTGTGACAGAGAACAACAACAACTTAGAGAGTAATGTGTGTAGCTCAGCAGCTAGATGTGAGTGTGCTTAATAACTGTCCTGTTGATGATTAATGTTTTTGCTAATAAAGCTTTCACTGATGAATAATATGATGAAGAATATTGGTCTTTTGTCTTATGTAGATTGGTAAGAAATTTTACAACTTTGAAAGTTTATATCATGGTAAAAAATATCGACAATGGCTTTTCTAAATTAGATTTTTGGTGAGAACAAAGTCTACTAAATAAAATATATGATCAGGTAACATTTGTCAGAGCTTTTCTGCTGAGTGTTAATATAAACAAAACATGATGTGGTGTCTTTAGACTTTACAGCTGTGTGTTGAATGTAAATGTGATCTACTTTCATTCTGCATTTCATGTGTCATCTCCTTTTATCTTGAATATGTTGAATATAGTCACATACATTATTTTGTGCGCCTCTAAAGGAGAAATAAATATTTCATTCTCTCATGTCATATCTTTCAACCAGTTTTTTTTACATTTCATTTTCGTAGAAGAATCTAAAATCAGTCATACTGGGTTCAGTTGAACATCTGCAGCTGTTTTATCGTTGGAATATAACCCAACTGTAATGTAAATCAGGACTTTCTCTTCCCCTCTGTCTGATAACTTCCTCTAATTTATTCATGTAGCAAAATTATGGTTTGTTATTACAAGGTCTTTATGGAAACCTTGTGGGAACTAAAACAACTTTGTCAAAAATGGAACACAAAAATAATCCATTAATTAATAGTATTTTCTTGTAAATTATAAAAATATGACAAGAAAAAGTTTGTATTGTGAAGAACGATCCCTGGCAGTGAATTTAATGCAAGAATTATTTTAATATTGTAGATTATCTATGTTCCGGTGTACGGACAGTGCTTCTAAGTGACACTAAGTAAAATATCTAACATTATTCATTTTGTAAAGTTAACATGTAACCAGGTTGAAGAATTCTCTAATTATTCTGGCTTCACACTTGAGACTCAACACCAGGTTGTTCTCAGTGTATCATCTCAATATACTGTGATGATTGTAATATTACATATACTCTGTGTGTATTATATGCTGATTACTATTTTGATATGAACATTATTCTGTAAGACATTTAGTTGTAAGATAAATACATGTAGTGAAGAAAACATATGATATCTCGTGGATTATAAATACTTCAGTGCCAATTTTTTAAATATCTGCTCAGAACTGGAGCGAAAATACTTTGTTACTTTTCGCCTCTGAAACTACAATGTGGTGTTCAGTGAAGCAGTCGTCCATGTGAGAGTCTGCTACAGAAACTCACAGCTGCAACATGTCAAACTATGACTGAAGGAGGTTTTTGTACGACTCTATATCACTGTGTGAACACTGGGCCCCTATATGCTCCCATACAGTAATAATCTCCTGAATCTTCAGCCTGGACTCCACTGATAGTCAGAGTAAATTCAGGTTCAGATCCACTGCTGCTGAAATGACTCGGAGTATCAGATTGACTGCTACTTATTTTATAAAACAGCAGTTTGAGAGGCTGTCCAGGTTTCTGCAGGTACCAGCTGAGATCATCATCAACTCCTGTACTGGCTGAACAGCTCAGAGAGACTGTCTCCCCCAGACTGACAGCCTTTGATGCAGGAGACTGAGTCACAGATGGACTGGCACCTGATCCTGGAAAAAAAGAAATAAAAGTATATTTTTTAAATCATTTTTAAAAACTGCTTTTAAGAAAGTACAGTGTTCAAAAACATGAAATCTGTGTTTTAAAGTGTAATATTAATGGAGCATAATAAACATGTTCAAAGCTTAGTGTTCAGTTTAACACAAGAAAATCACTACATCTTACCATGAAGTCCAAACACCAGCGTGATGAGCAGCGGAGTCAGTAACATCATCATCATCATTAACCTCACTGTCAGAGACACTGCACAGACTGGTCTTAGTGACACGTCTTAAAACTTGTTAAGGAGCAGTGATGCACAGCAGCCATTCAAAACACACATTTCATAGGCAAACACATACCTGTGTATGTGTGAGGAGGGAAAATGTTTGGCAGATTCCAAAGACAATAATCTGTCTGTCAGCACAGTTATATCAGTATCAGAAAAAAAACTGTTATTTCTGCACATTCGCAGAAACATTCTTGGCTTTGCTTGTTGAACAGGCTCCATTATAACAGTTGTATGATCTCACTATAATGTTATCTTAACTGACTTCAGTCATACCAATAAACAACATCAATCTTCTTATCAATATATCTGCTCTATTTTTGCAGGACTCTGTATTAAAACATAATAAACAGCTCAGAGTCAGAATGAACAAATGCAAGTTTATAACACAATTCAGCGTAGCAGCAGGGAGGAGCAGGAGATAAAATATCAACTATAATTATAGCAGAGTGGGGCTTCGACTGAGGACAAGATGAGAGGAGAAATGTTCGAATATAACAACTGAACTGTACTAAAAGTGCTCAGACACTTAAACATTTTGCATGATTTATAATAAGTGTTGCTATATTCTGGTTGTACATTGTTATCTGCATAAATAACCATTATATTTGGGCATATTAAGGGCATTGTTATTGGCTTGTATGTATCAGAGTAAGTGTGAATGATTTGTTTTAATCAAAGTTGTTACTACAGCAGTGGTGAGAACAAGACCGATGGCTCAGGTACAAGAGCAAAATGTTGATTGGCATTCGGGTACTTTAGGTGGTTTGAGCTGAAAAAGTTAGCAGTTAGTCTTGAAATCCAGATTTTCTAATTTGGGGCATAAACAACATTGTTGCAGCTGGATGACCTATTGCTCTAAATTAAGGTCATGGTGATGATGCAGCAATGAAAACTGTGAAAATAGTCTCTGCTCATAACTGAAAATTGTAAAAATCTGAGTTTGAAAAGATAAGTAGCGATGGCATTAAGGTTTGTGCTTGGTGAGGTTACTGTCAGCTCTGTGTTCAGTGGTCTGTGTCAGAGTCTCTTCCTCTTCAGCAGCTGCAGTCGGTTCCTGCTGTAACAGCTCAGTGTCTCTGCAGTCTGACTGAGGGAGGTTTTTGTACGACTACAAATCACTGTGTTAACGGCCAGTCACTGCCTACATTATGGTGACTCTGACAGTAGTAAACTGCTGCATCTTCAGTCTGAACTCCACTGATGGTCAAAGAGAAGTCAGAGCTGCTTCCACTGCCACTAAACCGAGCTGGTGTTCCTGAATGACGTATGCTCACATGTCTTATTAGGAGCTTTGGAGTTTGTCCAGATTTCTGTTGATACCAGTACATGCATTGACCATCACCGCAGTTGGAATAAACAGCCGGGTTGGTTTTACAGGTCAGAGTGACAGTGGATCCTGGAGTAGATGTCACTACTGGAGGTTGAGTCACAGTCACCTGACCGCTGCATCCTGCAGACAGAAACAAATCTTTCATTTATCAGCAGAAATTAATGACAGAAAAGGCAACACATCATGTTTGAAATGTTGCTGAGTGAATGAACCTGTAAAACAGCAGCAGGCCAGCGTCCAGATGAGGATGGTGATGAGAGTCATGGTGGTTGTGCTTTCTGCTGTGTTGACTGACAGATCTGAGTCCTGCAGTGTTGAACTCACAGGACTATAAACCTTCTCAGTTCACTGGAGGATCAGCTGACGATGCAAAGCCTCCTCTCTATGGAAATGATTTCTCTGCTCTCAACAGACTGAAGGCAACGTGGAACACAAAATCAGGAGAAATAATGTTTGGATTTACACCATCTATGATCTTAATGGAAAATAATATTTATAGAACTGCAGTTGAGGATTTATGGAAAAGTTTGTGTTGACAGTGGTTGGTATGATGTGTCTGTTTGTCTACGTTTAATCGACTTACAGGGTTTATTGTAGATATATATTAATATATATCTACAATATATATATATATATATATATATATATATATATATATATATATTTCACTTCTGATTAATATGAGATTGTAAATCTATATTATTATGAAGCATCATGTTAATTTAACCATGTATAACTGTTAACAGATATGAAACTGTGATGACTGTAAAAAGTAGACTGTAATCCTTCTTCTGTCAGATGTAGAAAAGTAAAGAAAATTTAAAGAAATATTCTTGTTACATACAATAATTTCAATCATTATTATTAAAAAAGTGTTGTAGATTTGATAAAGTATAAGTGTTGCTGTGTAATTTTTAAAAAACAGAGTTTTTTAAGTGGATAGATGCTTGTTCACAGTGCAGGAGGTTTTTGTACGGCCACTTAATGAGTTTGTATCACTGTGGAGCACTTTTGGTGGAGGAACCAAACTCATCGTTGACTGTAAGTACCAGAGATTTATTACTTTTTACAAGATATAGAATTTATACCATTTATCAAATATTTCATGACACTGTGATTAAGTTCAGTGTTTGCATGATTTTCTGTTTTTTGTTATTAATCAAACAAGGCTGATCTCACAATCTGAGAAGAAACTTTGCAGAGATCAAAATTCATTCAGTATTTAAGATAATACATTTTTGGATAAAAAAGATAAACATACATTTTCTAATATATTATTTTTACGATGACTTTTAACTTTTATTTAACTTATAAATATTATCTGCATTCAAATGTTTGACAGCAGTAAAAGAAAGAAAGAAAAAAATTATTTATGAAACATCAGTAGTTTTTTTTTTTTTTTTTTTAATTTACTTATTTTGATCATCCAAACTGTTTTTAAAATCTATTGTTGTTTACCATTAATATGATTTTATCAGTTAATGCAGCTCAGCTTTGTGTTCACAGTTCATTTATTTCACATTTAGTGAAAAGGAAGTGAAAGAGACAGATGACAAAGTTTTAACTGTATTCACACGAGTGTTTCACTTCTGTCAGTTTAAACACAAGAAAATAAACAGATATGAAGATCATCATCAATAATTAATATAAATTGACCTTTTTAGTTGCATTTAAATTCAACTCATGTATCTGATTTGATTCTTAGTGTATGAGTGCAACAGCAGCACAAGCTCTAAAGTTTTCCGTCTTTGTCTTTTCTCCCCCCTCTCCTCCCCCTCTCTCTCCTCCAGTGGGTGTGGTGCGGCCCACCCTGACCGTCCTCCCCCCCTCCAGAGAGCAGCTGCAGCAGGGCAGTGCCACACTGGTGTGTCTGTCCAGCGGGGGCTTCCCCTCAGCCTGGAGGCTGGACTGGAAGGTGGGGGGCAGCAGCAGCTCCTCAGGGGTGTCACACGGCCTGGAGGTCCTGGGGAGGGACGGCCACTACAGCCGGAGCAGCACCCTGAGCCTCTCTGCAGACCAGTGGAGGAAGGTGGGCTCAGTGAGCTGTGAGGCCAGTCTGAGTGGACAGACCCCTGTCACTCAAACCCTGGACCCTGACCGCTGCTCAGAGTAGAGCTTCAGCAACACTTCCTGTCTGGAAATGATGCTTCTTTTTCTTTGCTAGAGATCTTGATGAAGCTACAGATCTTCTCTGTTCAGCTGTTTCTGCAAGTTTCACATCTCTCTACTCAGTGTTTTAATGTGCATGTTGCTTTCTAATACTGATCTTCCTTATATTCTGCTTTATGTTCATTACTTTTCAAATGAGACTTAATATTCTTAGTTTCACTCCAAGAGAAACTATTCATACATGTAAAGTGTGAAATGAACATTGAACCATTATTCAATAAAACTGTTGAGTATAATGAGTCAGTGTATTTGTATTTCTTTAAAAAGATATTCGTTATGAAAAATGCCTTCTTGATCATCCAAATATCATCATACATGATAATTAAGTATGCCCAACAGTACAGCAGATGGTTGTTTTCTATTACATTGTGACGTTTGAGTATGAAATCATTTGGAATTTTAAAATTTTAAATAATAAATTGGAAAACTTAATTTCCTTTTGGGCTGCATTAGTGGAAAATCTGTCAAATATTTGTTTTTATCAGTGGCTATACTGGAACAAAAGCTCAGTGTCTCTATCATACTCATACACAGATGGAATTAACTGACAAGAATTTAAGTTTTAACTGTAAATAGAAGAGCATCTGTCAGTTTGTTTCAGTTTTATTTAGGGTCATTGTGGTTCTGCTTGATGACTCTTGTGTGTCAGAGTCACAGTGTTATCTTCACTCCACCAGTTATCCTCATCACAGTCTCTTCATCAACCCTCTGCGGCTGCAGCAGGCTGTTTTCAGTTCAGTCAAACTGAAGAAGGTTTTTGTACTGCTATAAATCATTGTGTGAATGTGGCATCACCATGGTCACCAAGACAGTAGTAATCTCCAACATCTTCAGCCTGAACACTTCTGATGGTCAGAGTGTAGCTAGAATCAGATCTACTGCCACTGAATCGAGATGGAGTTCCTGAGTTTAGAGTTGATGCTTTGTATATTAGAAGTTTGGGAGCTTGTTCAGGTTTCTGAAGGTACCAACTGAGATCACTACGAATGTTTGAACTCCCTGTGGCGCTGATGGTCACCGTCCCTCCAAGACTAACAGACTTGGATTTGTCAGTCTGAGTAAGAAAATTATTGGCAGAAGACTCTGAAATGAGAAAATTAAATATAAACTTCAGAAATCAATGTTTAGATTTGACAGAATGAAGTAACACTTAATATTGTAATATTAATATATTACACCACACTTAATATTTACGCCAAGTATGAACATTTGACAATTTAACCATAAATGCCAAAAATCTCTCACCCTGACTCAGAAAACCCAACATGACCAGCAGAGTTATTGGCAACATCATGCAGTTTTCAGTGTTAGTGCATGAAAACAGTTCAGACTTGCTGTGAACATTCAGAACTTAAATGTCTGGGGAGCAGTGATGCATAAAAGTCATGCAAAGCACACTTAAGCACACCTGTCCTTGTGAAACTGAGAGGAAGAGATGAGGTGGAGTAGGCTACATCTTCCTGTTGACTGATTGCGCAATTGTGGAAACTCTTTGGCTTTCTGTTCCACATCTCTCTGCTAAATCTGTCTTTACAAAGTTCCCTTAAACCCTCTGTACTCATAAATGGATGCAGGGTGCCCTCTGCTGACAGTCCAGGTTCACAGCAACCAAATTTCATAGTTGTTAATGTATTTAAAGCCAAATATGTCCACCTCATGGGGGCACTACAGGAGAGTCAGGAGATCACTGTCAGTATTCTCAGGGGACTTTTAATGAGTATCATTTCATGGCAATCAATTTAATCATTGTTGAGATATTTCAGTCTGGCCCAAAGTGGCTGACTGACATTTCCACGCCACTACATTGACTAACAATTGAAGCTGTTTTTCTGTTCTGAAGCTTGTTTCTTTGCTCCTGATTTTTTTTTACATTTTGCAGTTGTGAGATCTTCATCTGAAAGTCTGTTGCTGAAAGTCCTGTACTTTGACTGAAAGCCCCGAAAACAGCTACTAAATGGACCTTGAGGGGAGATTGTTTCATCTGTTGTTTCAAAGGTCAAGAATTAAATTGAAAACCCTCAATTTTTACTGTAAGCCAACATTTACCAGAAGTCTTTAAACTGCTCAGAAAGTGCTTGAAACTTTAACATCCAAAATTCCACCAAAACTAAGCAAACTCCATCAGCTGACGACTTGTTACATGTATGGTTCAATACTGAGTCTACATCTTCAAAAATTCATTTTAGACACAAAAACAAATCTTTACAGCAGACACTGACACTTGATTTCAGCTGACAACAACTCATTTGTCAGAAACACTGAGGTAAAAAAAAAAAGAAGAAGAAGAAAAAAACACAACAGGCTGCATCATTTTTTCTATTTTTTTAATTTCTATTGTGTCTTAATTGTTTATATTGTAAAATGTCTATATTGTGTAAACAAACTTTTCATTACAAAATAGTGAGATTTGTACCTCAAGTATGTACTACAGTGTATTCTGCAGGAACGAGTCACAGAAAATGCAGCAGGAAAGGTTTCAATGGACTTTATTTTGACAATCTTCCTTGTTTTGTGAGGGGGGGGGGGGTGATTGAATACAGATGTATCTCAATGTGGTTTGGCAATTGCTGGTCTGACCATATGAATATATGTTAGTTTTTGAGCAGAAACTGAAGAGTTTTGAAGTGAGTACGTTAGCATTTGCACAGTGGGCTGCAGTTGTTTGTGTGAGAAAAAGTATTCAGAAAATTTGAAGGTTGTATGATGGACATTGAATGTTTTTTGTGTTAAAGCAACTCAAATGTCATCACAGTTTGGTCCATGTTTTGACTGTGTGTGAAGAGTTTTGAAGATGCATACTCAGTATTGAACCATGCATGTAATTAATCGTGAAAAAACTGTAATGTTGTAGACTGTGCACATTCAGTTCACAATATGTCTAATGATCAACGAAAGGCCTAATGTTTGTTTCTTTGCTTGGTTGGTTTATTGGTGATAAAAGCTATAAAAGAGTTCTGTATGGTAGCCCCAAGGTGCAAAAGACATCATTTTACAATTTTTCTCAATCGCTTGCACATTATAACTGGGCCTATTAACCAAACATCCCAAACCATGACACAGTCTATCAATAGACAAACCCATCTCCCAAAACTATAAACACTATTCTCCTGTTTTCACTCATTTAGAAAGCACTGGCATTCAATATCATTAACTCAAGTCATCACAGCTGGAACTCAATTAACACACAATTTCCCCAGGTGGAAAGACTCACAGTCAAAATTGTTCACACACCAATCAGAACATCATGATAGATAAATAACAGGGTCACAGATCACTTCACTTGTTTTAGAACAATGGATTCACAAAGACCTGAGGCAGAATAAATGTGATTTCTTTCTTTCTTTATGTACAAACAGTTTTTGTTTTGTTTTGTTTTTTTGTTTTTTTATTGGTTTATACAGTATTGGTAAATACTAAAAATGGAAATTATTTTACTTTATCAGTTGCATATTTTTACATGACATTTACTTTTTCACTCAATCTCAGTTTAATTTATCACAGTACATTGAGGAATAAACAAAATTGTAACTGTATACAAGTGTTGTGTCTTTATATGGGGTTCATCATATAAAGAGGTTGTTCTGGAGGAAAACCATAAGCGCCATCATTCATTGCAGTAACAGTTGTGTTTTGAATTGATCTCACCAGTGTGTGATGGCTTTTTTGTGTATTTGAGTTTGTGTGATGTCTGAAGGCAAAGTTTGATTTAGATGTACGATTACACGGTTTTGAGTGGAGAGTTTAGTTTTTTGTTTGAAATTTGTGAAGATGTGTGCAGTTATGCATTTGTGTTTAGAGTTTTGGCAAATGGAGCATAATTTCAATAAATGTGTCTTAGCAATTGAGAAAAACTGTAAAAATGAAATGGGTTTTAAGAATGATTTCAGCAAACAATAAACATTTCAATGTAGGCCTAAATATGGATATGTCAGTACTGTTTTAAGACATTGAAAAGAATATGTGAACCTCTAATCTATGATCAATGTGCAGCACAAACCTTTTTTTATTTACCTGCTGCAGTGGACGTTACTCCGCGGAGCTCTGTGATTGGTCAGCGGACGTCTTTCAAGCTCCTCCCCCGCTGTCTGTCACCGTAGCTCGGCCAAGTCAGCAGCAGCCAGCCGGCCGTCCAGCGGCAAGTTTTCGGGCGAATTAACAAGTAAAGGTCAGTAAAATAGCACCATGTTTTAACACAAATCCCTCAAGCTTCGTCACGTTTAACATTTGCATTGTTTTTCTGTCGGTCAACAGGCTCAGCAAGGCCCGAAAATGAGTCAGTTCAAGGAGCGTTTCGTGACTCTGCTCCATGAGAAGAACTTTGTGACAGATCAGTTGGCAACGGCGGAACAAAAAACGGGAGTGAAGAGAGAGTACATCGCCTTGGGTATGTTAGCAGCTCGGTGGGAAGAAAGGAGGCCACTGTTAAACTTTAAGAAGAAAAAAAAACCATGTCTGACTGTGCTTTTAACATGCTGAAGATAAAAACTGAGGTCGTTTAGGGTTTTAACGTCTTAACGGTTTTCTTCATGTTCAGCAAACAAGTCAACGTTAGCTGTTTGAGCTGAAATTAAATTACCATTCAAACTGCTGCTGGCAGACTGTTGCATCACTAACTTACTCAACTTTTCTCAGTTTCATTTCATATCATGTGGCACTGTTGGCTCATTTTATTGCCCCTCTAAGCTTTGGATAGCAAAGTTCAGCCAGCTCAGACCTTTATGCTACAAGATTAGAGTTGATTATATAATCCTAATTACACCACGCTTTATTCACCAAACACTTCTGCCTGCTTTGCCTTCATTAGGATGGTGTGTGAGGTAATCCAGATTGAAATTTTAAGTAAAAAAAAAGCTTTAGGAGAGATTTCATGCAACATATGGTATCATTTATTTATTAGCATGTCCATGTGGAAAAGGATAGGGAAAAAAAAAACATCAAGAGGACTCAAGCAAAGAATAATGGAATATAAAAGTACCATAAATTGTTTAAAAGATATATCCAGTTGCAGCACATTTTATGGAAATTTGATATATGGGAAATGTGTTTGTCAAAGAGAGAGTGAGATTTAGAGAAATTGTTCCTTAAGAGGCAGGCGTTCTGGATTAAAAAATTGGCACTTTAAACCCAAGAAAGTTAAATGAGGAATTGGTTTAGTAACTGTAGAGTTTAACTGGATTATACTTGTTCTCAAGGAGCAGGACTTCTTTTGAGAACATTTGGAAATTTAGTAAATGGATGTGTCATGGGTCAACCGTGGTTTGTCTATGAATTGAGTTATTCATAACTGTTACAAATATACTGTGTTTTGAAAAAAATACTTTAAAATTAACCCCAGTAAGGGGTTAAGATGAAATATTGTATTTGCGTGAGAATATTCTCAAAAGGATGATGATAATTTTGTTTTGTAGACTTTGTATCTATGGTTTTTTATCGGTAACAATCTCTCACACAACCCTGATGAAGGCATGATAAACAAAAACGTGGTAAATAAAGCATGGTGTAGTAGAGAAGAGCTGTGCGACGTGTGTTAACTTTGATGGACAAGCATTGAAGCATACCCTGGTCTTTTCATTATCGATTAATCATTAATCATACATTTATATTATTTTCTTGATTAATTGGTTAGTGGTTGGTCCATAAAATGATGATCACAGTTTCCCAAAGCTTGAGATTATATCCTCAAATATCTTCTTTTATCCAGACCAACAGTCCACAACCCAAAGATATTTAGTTTACTGTCATGAAGGACAAAAGAAAACAAAATATTCACATTTGAGAAGTTTGAGCCAGAGAATTTGGACTTTTTTATTTCTTAAAAAAACAATCAGTTATCAAAATAGTCGGCAATTAATCAATTAATCGGCTAATCTTTGCAGCTCTACACTGGTCTGCACCTCGCTGAAATTGATCTAATCCTCTACTACCTCTAATCTCTCTGGGGCATCAACAGCTGGTCCTGGGGGGTATTTTTATCACATCCTGAAATATCCAGAGCAAGGCGGAGATGGATTCTAGGATGACTGGTTATTCAACTGGCCGCTGCTCTCGGTTAGCTTTTAGGAGTTGTGTTTTGACAGTAACTTGTAGTCAGTTTGCACAGTAGAAGTCAATAAAGGCCTGTCACCTCAGGCTACGAAGTCATCATTTTACCCATGATGCCACTTAGCTACAGGAAGCATGTTAGCCACGGTGACCTACATTCAAACCCACATCTACATTGGATGTGTGGACACAACCCTAACATGAGTACACATCTATACAACCATTTTCAAGGTCACGGAAGATATTAATTTCTGAATGTGTTGATTGCTGAATGTGAAACGTTTCGTCTATATTTAGCTGCATGATATCAGATGTTGATTACAAGCATGATTGCAAATAACCCTGAGGATTTTTGATATTTTCAGTGAGGGTGTGCAGGTTCAAATATAGCATTTAATATAGATGGCCCCAACATTATAGCCTGTGTGATACTGGATTTTGGAGGCGGATAGTGATATTTGAAAGTTTAAAAAATCTGATAGCAAAATATCAGCAGATATTCATTTTTTAACATACTGAACAAACATTTTTGATATGGATTCTTTAAATTTGGTCGTGAAAGGATTACCAAGATATGTAACACATTGTACAGCTGAAAATAAACTTGTTAAGTGCACTGTGGCAGTATATAATGGGAACACACTTTCCAAACTAGAGCTGAAAGTATTAGTTGATCACTCTATTAGACGATCGACAGGAAATTACCCAGCAACAATTTTGATAATGGATTTGGAGTGGATAGTTTGAGTCCATTTTCCAGCTTCTCAAATGTGAAGATTTGCCGCATTTTTATTATTGTAACCTGAATATCTTTGTATTTTAGGACTGTTGGTCAGACAAATCAAAACATTCAGAGATGTCAACTTGGACTCTGCGACACTGTGATGGATATTTTGCACCATTTCCTGACATTTTGTCTAACAATTGATTAATCGAGTGACTAATTTGCAGATTAATGGACTAACCTTTCCCAAAGTACATTAATCATATCACTGGCTACAGGAGTTTGGGGCTGATTTATGTCCGGCCCAGATCATCTGCTAATGTCTACAGATTCAATCTTAAACATCCAGAAGTTCTCGCAGACTCATTTAAAAATAATGGCTCATCACACACTACAGGATATTATGAAGATTATCGTGCCAGAGGGAATGATGCACCACCTCACATGATCTCACGTGATCTCATGGGGAAGCAGATGTAAACAAAATGGAGACTGACATGGTGCAACAACTTGCTTTAGTAATGTTTTACAGTGAGAAAAAACAAAAGCAGAAGGCTAAAAGAGTCTGGATGTAAAAAAAAAAAAAAAGGTTGGGGAGATGCAGTCAACACGGGTTGTCTGTTCTTCAGCGAGAACTGGACGTGAGATTTTAACTGTCAGTTTTAATATGTCAACAATAGTATGCTAGCAAACGTTGGCCTCAAGGGCTTCAATGTTTACTGTTGCTTGGCAACACCGTGTGCTCTCTCTCAGTGGCTATTGTGGTCCCCCTCAGAAAATAGTGACGTAATCATCCAGATTTTAAACCCTAAATATCAAACATGTTTGAAATGATCGGCGCAGCCCCGACAAGTCTGCAAGCAGCTCTGGAGGTTTAAGATTGGACCTGTAAACATTACCAGATAATCTGGGCTGAACATCGGCACCAACCAACTTCTCAGATCAGATTTCCCCTCCAATTGTTTGGAGGTGTGACTCTGGGATAAATCGACCCAAAACTCCTGAAGTCTGAGCCCGGCTTTAGTGTCAGTTCAAGCTCAGTCAGATCTAATTTCAATACTTCCATGTTTTTGTCCACAGAGTCTCACACCACCAAACTGGCTTACAAAACAAATACCGAGGATTGTAAGCAAACACCACTTGACCTGTCTCTACCCTGTATTTAGCAGAAGGTAGAACCAGACAGAGCAGACAAATTATACCATGTCCTGTCCTGCTTCTAGAAATGTCTTGTTAGCTTGTTAGTGAGGCAGCAGCAATTCATTTGATACTTTGGCCGCGTTGCTTGCTCATTACAAACGTGTACACGCTGATAACGGCTTGCATACAATAAATTCTTCCTTGATGGCTCACTGTAATTGTTTTATTGTACCTTGCATTGATCCGGGCAAGTAAGTCGAACACATTTAAAAAGCAGTGTAACTGTCCTCCGTTGAGCTGAGAAACGTCTCAAGTTCATGCTGACTCTTGTGACACTCTGAAGTGTGAAGAGTAATGTGCTGAGTGGAGCAGAGAGGTCTTATCTCCACTGTGTATGTAACCAAACTCTCTGAGTGAGTGACCGTTTGTTAGTTACATGTTTTTAAAGTCAACTTCCACCCCTCACCCACTGTGATCTTAACAATGGGTTACTGTGATAATTTGATGTTAAGTGGAACTGGATTTTCTGCTGAATTACAACTCCTGAAGCTCTGTAATGAGTAGTTTGAGTCCTACATTACAGGATTACACAACTGCGCAGTGGCTTTCGTGCACTTATTTCCAGTTTTTCCACGAGAAAGACACGTGTTTTCATTTAAGGCTGTAGAGTCTCTGTGTTACTTGGATGCATTGTTCATTTTCCTAGAGCAGCTCACGAGTTGGTTACTCACAGGACAGAGCCAGATGGCATGCAGGTTTTGAAATGTCAGTCAAAAAGATATGTGTCCATGAATTTGCAGTTTGCTTTTTTCGTTATTTATCACTGTCCAATTATTTTCCTATGCAAATCATTGCTGTGCAGACCTCAGCGTCAGCAGTTGTCTCTTTGGGGTCTTCCATTTCAACCAGTTCTTCCAGTTTTGTCTCCATTAGGAGAGAGCTGGGAATTGTGTGGATATTTGTGTTTGAGCTTGGACAAACAAATGAGATGTAAAGAGCAGGCTACAGGACAAAAGTAAGAACATTATAAAAGGCTTTTAGTGCTTTGGATACCTGTGTGACTTCATTATGTTTATGGCATTTATGGTAGTTGAGGTTGATATCAACAGTTGAGTTTTGCCTACATTTTAATGTTCATATGGCATACAGCTGCTCGAGGGTTAGACAGTCATGCCCTGTTTGGCCATAAACCAGTCCTCACTTCATATTTGCATGGAAACAGAGTTCACACACAAGTTCTGGAAAAGTTCTGTAGATTTGAAGTTATCTATGCCTTAAAGTTCATTGAGGAAAATGGAAAACTAGCATCAAACGTTTAGAAAAAACACGCTAGTATCACTTTTGAAAATGAATCAGTAAAGGAGAAATAAGTCGGCTAAAATAGCTGACACACAGCAGTTAGTGTGTTTGTCTGTGAAGTCAGCTAACCAGCAAGTTATATAAGCCTTTGAAGGATTAAACAATGCAGCTACATCAATATTGTTAGGAATAAGAAGCATATAGTTCACTTCATACAGAGCTGATTGTCCTGCAGATTGTTTTTGATGTGTGTGTGTGTGTGTAATTCAGAACATTGCCTTGTAAAGTAAAACATGATAAATATTTGGCATCACATTACACAGATGTCTTTCAAGAAATAAGAAAGAAATGTACACAAATGCAATGTCAGCATCCATTGTAGTTGCTTTGTAGACTGCACTTCAATACACATAGTACAAGTTGTGTTTGGACTTATAGAAAACTGAAGGCATTTGTGGAATCTTTCACTAGGTCGAGGTGTATAGGCTGAAGCGTTTCACATGACTGTGCGAGCTTCCACCACCTGGATTTGACTATCAGTGTTTGACTTGAGTTTAGCGCTCCTCCTAATCCTGGTAGCGTGCTGTCCCGACATCCTGCTATCAGACACACTCTGCTGACGACAAACGAATGTGGCTTGACATGAGAAGTGTTTGTCAAGTAAATGGATAACCTCAACCTCTCCTCAATGCTGCTTCTCTTCTCTCTCTCTCTCTTCCCTCTGCAGGTGCTCTGACTTTTATCGGACTGTATCTGCTGTTTGGATACGGAGCCTCGCTGCTCTGCAATCTGATTGGCTTTGCCTATCCAGCATATTTCTCGTACGTATGAAGTTGAGCTCATTTCAGTGAATGCCAAACCAAAATGCATGAAATCAATGCGTTTAAAATATCTAAATAGTGATAAGCCAAAGTAAATTTATATTTCTTAAATTCACTGACACTTATTGTAATGTAAAAAAAACAAGAGAACACTTGTAAAGCAAAAAATAATAGCCCCTTTCACAGCAGACATTTTGGCTTCCCATAGCAGGAAAAGCACAGGTGTATCTAATAACAATAATTATGGCTCTGTCCAGTCTGTCAGCGTGCACAATAACAGGGCTTTGGGACTGACACATCTAAATGAAATGCAGCCATTGTTAATTATTAATGTTATATTAAAGGCCTATTTTGTCTTCAGTATTACAACTGAGAATAGATCTTTTAATTTCCTTATCTTATTGGACATCTTTTTCTATCTGTACCTCACCTCTGCTTCCTATAAGCCTTTTTCACTGAAGACATTTTTACATGTCACAGTAGTAAAAAGCACAGGTGTAAATAATAAAATGAATGATGGCTGAATTATGATCCTGTTATTGGGCATGCTGGTTAACTGTCACACTTTTATTGCTTACAGGGACACTTTAGTACAATGGAGCCATTGTTAATGTTATGAGGAACACCTGCACATTTCCTACTGTTTAAAGTCAAAATGTCTGCTGTGGAAAAAAGTTTTTGTTGTTTATGTTCAAAAGACAGATTCAGATTTCCTAAATAATTTCTTGATAATACACTACTCACATGCCCATAAGTATATAACATTTACTGGTCACTATAATCATTCCTCCTCTCCTTACTGACCATAAGGTTATTTCCTTCTGGGCTGTCTTTTTTTGTACAAAATTCTCTCTTTGTGTTAATATCATTCCTCTGCAGCCCAGTAAGGAAAATACTGTCTGTGAAACAAAAAACAAAATAAGTTTGTACTAAAAAGACAAGGCAACCTTAGAAAATAACCTGTGAAATTTCTTAACAACTTCTGGATAGATTTACATGAAATTTGGTAAAGATATCCAGGGTGCCTAGATGATGAATCCTAATGACCACTGACTTCTCTTCCTCTAGCACCACCATGATGTTCACAATTATGGCTTTGAGTGAAAATTCTAGACAACTAATGGAAGCATTTACAGTTAAAAATGGTACACACATTCATGACCCTTCAGGATGAATTATAATCACTTTTTTGAATCCCCCTACCTTTACAGCTAGTGCCATCATCAGGTCAAAGTTTCAGTTTGTCGGATACTTTGGTTTATGACCAAATACCTGCAAAACTACTAACATTTCCATCAGCCTCAGCTGTACCTACTATGTTTTCTAATTATAAAATGTTAGCTTGCTAACATAATTAACTATGATGCTGATGCCACTCACAGAGCTGCTAGCATGGCTGTAGGGTATTTGTCTTGTTACTATAAGCAAACAGGTTGTCAAACATTGAATGTTACTCACATTGTGTGTATCCCTCAGGCCTAAAAAAAACACATGGTATACATTTCCTACTTGATGAAAAAATTTGAAAGTCCTGTCTTTTTGTCCTCTCTTTTTGGCACACTGATTCCTTCTAACAGAAAAAACTCCACAATATACCTTTAAATGCACTCTAATGTTCAATTAGTGACTTTAAATCTTTCTGTACTGTTTATGTTATGTCCTCATCAACCATCTGAATCAAACCTGTCCTCCTGTTAATTCAGCATTAAGGCCATCGAGAGCAACAATAAGGATGATGACACACAGTGGCTGACCTACTGGGTTGTCTATGGACTCTTCAGCATCGTAGAGTTCTTCTCTGACATCTTCCTCTTCTGGTTCCCCTTTTACTATGCTGGCAAGGTACTTTGACCATTAGTTTGCAGAGTGTTTTTGTGTACAGTCATACTATGTTGATCACGGGGGTTGATGTCTTTGGGCCTCTGTATATAGTAGTTTGCCAACAGCACACTCTTGTGGACAATTCATGTAATGTCAAAACAAGGAAGACATGCAAAAAACTGCTGTGTCCAAATTCCATACTACATTATAATTCTAAGCAGGTTTTGATTATGTAGTGTGTTCACACTGGAAAAGTGACTAAATTCAGTATACTCAAAAAAGTCAGTATGTATACTCAAAACACTTGACTCTCCAGTGTGCAATTGATGGACATTATTGTCACAGAATGCATAGTTTAAAGGAAATGCAGCTACTCACAGCTCCAAAACATTATGATAAACTGCAAACGGTGGTGAGACAACACCAGCAAAATATTGGAGAAAAAAAGCATTAAAGTAAAAAGAAGTAGTTGTGTAAAGTTGTGAGTTAGGAGGAAAAGTGACTCCACATATCCATGTTTCGGTCACCTCACTATCCAGATCTTCTTGTCTGATCGCCATATTCACTATTACTTGATTCATTACAATGGTTTGACTTGAATAAACAAATAAACTTAATCCTGGAGAAATCGGCTTAATAAACACTGCCTCATACTGTGCAGTGAGTGATGTTAATTAACATAGGCCTGTTATGTAACACAAAAATACAACAGCAGACATCTTAACAAAAATACTAAAAACAAGGTTTAGCCTGAGGAAATGAGGAAAATCCTACATATTACAGTTTTGATAATAATTATTGTCAGCATTGTACAGGATATTTATTTAACAAATGACACAAACAAAAAGAGAACCAGACCTTTACAGCTACTGAACCAGCAGCCACTTGAGACAAGAAGCTTCACACCATGTGTGCCTGACATGGACTCAGAGTTCACTTGTGTAAAGCCCTGCTTTCTGACATATGTTCAGGTGTAAAGGACAGGTGCAATAGATTTTATAATACTTAGTGTAATTTAGGCCACATGTGTTTTCAGTGTATTTTGCATGACTATTTTGAGATCATTTCCAAAATAAAGATTATAATTAAGAAATGCATCTTTACTGCAGTATTTGTAGTATTTCTTTATAAGCAAGATGCCATGTTTTATCTCAAAACAATTCAAACAACCATTTCTCAGTCGCTTTAGGATATTATGTATTTCCTACAAAGATCTGGGATGAGGTGATACGCAGCTCTGATAAATTATTTAGGAAATGGCGACCTTTTGACTCACTAAAGGTTTTACCTACAGACTCCAGACTAAGTCCCCTGGCCCCTTTTTATTTTTTTTATCGGTTTAATCATCACCCTTTCATGGTTTCATGTGCAATGAAAGGAGTACAACTGTTAACGCTCCTCTTGTTGGAGGAGAGGGTAAAAAAGGGGAATTATATAGGGAATTCTGCCTACATAATATACTGTGTACCTTTTTGTAATAGTTTGAATTATTGTCGTAACAGTATGTTAAGGAATATACAGTAGTAACATGGCTAGATTTCAGTTCTTTGTATTGCTCAATTTAAAAAAAAAAAAAAAAAAAAAAGATATACAAAGATTACTATCAAAACTGTAATATGTGGGGTTTTCAGATTAATCGGGTAAAGATAAGTTTTATGATTTTACTAACATGCCTACTGTTGTGTTGCATAACAGGTCTGTGTTACTTTACAGTCTCCCTTTGCACAGTATGACAAATTGTTTATTTCAGCACATTTCACCAGGATTAAGTTTATTCATCTAAATCATACCATTTTGACCAAAGCAAGCATCATGATGATGACAATTAGCTTGAAACACATGCAGTGCTGACAAATATTTCCATGTCCCTTTTTAGCATAATATCTTCTGCTCTCTCCTCAGTGTTTGTTCCTGATCTGGTGCATGGCTCCGGTGACGTGGAACGGTTCTGAAATCTTGTACAAGCGTGTGATCCGGCCATTTTTCTTGAAACACCAGGCTACCATGGACAATGTGGTCAGCGATCTGAGTGCCAAGGCAAAGAGCGTGACCGAGTCCGTCACAAAGGAAGGTGAGTCAGCCGCAGTGTACATGCCAGTACAGCCACATCCACATAGTATAAGTACTGCAGCACCAGTATTCTCACAGCAGGCAAATCTGAGCATCGTCTCTTGGATTCACATTGAAATAATACATTCACAAACACAGTAAACAGATTTTTTTTTTCCTTTCTGCAAATTAATATTGTTGTTTTTGTCTTGTCTCTTTATTCCCTCAGCTGTTAATCAGGTCCTCAACCATCAGAAGGACCAGTAAGAAACATGGGAAGACCTTGTGTGTGTGTGTTTGTGTGTGTGTGTGTGAGTATGTGTTTCCTGGATGAGTGAATGAGTGAGTGTATATGTGTTTGTTGTTTGGCTTTTGGTTTAGTGAACCAAAGATTCACACCCGTGAAAATAAATAAAAGCTCATTTGATCACCCACATCAGTTCACTGCCATCGGTACTGCCAAGACAATCAGACAACTGTGACCTATTTATGTGAGCTTATTTTCTTTGTTGTAGTGTGACAAAATGGATGGAATGAAATGTGTGACAGCAAAAATTATGATTGTGCACCTGCAGGTTTCGGCAACACTGGAGGTGTAGTCAATAATATTCAGGTGCATGTCTAATTGAGCCATTTGTGACTGAAAACACACAGATAACACTACGGTTACAAAAGCAAGTTGCCTTGAGATGTATCATAAACGGCATATTCTAACATTACTCAAAAATGGAGCTTTTATGTGTCATTAAGTGTCTTCTTGCTCTTAAAAGCCTTATTGTCATATGTGTCAAGCAGCATTTAAAGTCTGTTTGAGCTTTAGGAGAAGTTCTCACTCCACGCTTTAACTGGACAACCTCTGCCTTTTGATATGTCTTAAATTATCATCTAATTATGATGAAACAATAAAACTGGAACCATGATGAACTGTACTGAATCTTTGTGTCTGGCTTTCAACTTTCAGATGTATTTCTGTTTCTTCTGGGGCTCTCTCTCCAAGCAGTGTCATTCCTCACAAAGTGGGAAATTGGATTTTATTTGGTCCAAATTACAATGTTCACGCACCAGTGATTTCTGTAATTGTATTTTATAGCAGTGGCGAGTTGAGAAAATTGTATTTCTGGATCCATAACCTCTGCGGATTTGGTTCTAGTTAATTTTGCAGCACTGAATTTTTTTCTTTTTTCTCTTTTTAATGAACTTTATCTGCAGTTATTGTAAATGGTACCCAAATATCTCACTGTATCAGTAACTTAAAAATTACTTAGCTCTTTGTTAAACACCTCTGAATTCAAGAATGTTTTAAACACAAAATTACGTTAAAGCATTCAAGTTTTTGCAACCAGTTTTGCAGATTTTGCAGCTGTAGATTCTTTTCAATTCATCTCTCAATTTGGTATTCTTTCTAATTTGGTATAGCAGGACATGTTTGTGTTTTTGTTGCAGGGAAAATACTAATGCCATGCACAATTTCTCTCACATCCTACGTATCCACTTGATCTTTTGACCTGTCACCCTCAAGTACTTTTACCAGCATTCAGACAGCCAAACCACCCACGCTTTAATTTGTGTTTGGCTCTGTATTCACGCTTGAGGGGCTCTGAATGGGAGACCCTTTGTGTTAGTGCGCTGGATAAAATGCTTGGGAAATGGTGCACCGCCACAGGGAGAGGAAGGCATCTGGAAATGTCTGCTGCGAAGATATGTCTGCTGGGTGTTTATGTATCCCATCAGCCACCGGTGGCCAACAGGTTATTGATTTAACAGAAATGGGACACAGAAACCAATTATTGCATTGTGTTGCTTTGAGGTTTGTACCAAGGTCTTGAATTAAGGGAGGGGGTCTGGAATGGCCAAGTTAGGGCAGTAGAAGAAGAGAAGGGGACAAAGAAGGGAAGGGAGTGAATGTATGACAGCAAACACCAACAGCTGTCTTTTTGTTTTATTACAAGCTGCTTTTTAGCCACACTGGCCACATCCAGACTGAAATATCTTAACAACTACTGGGTGGATTGAGACACAATTTGGTACATTTGACATTCATAGCCCCCAGAGAATAAATTCCACTGACTTTAATGACCCTCTGACTTTTCCTCCATTGCCACCAGCTGGTTGGCATTTTCAGTTTGTAGTGACATGTCTTGACGAATATTAGATGACTTACATTTTGTACAGATATCCATGGTGCCCAGAGGATAAATCCAAGTGATTTTGGTGATTCTCCTGACATCCTGACCTGCTGCTAGCGCCAGCAGCAGGTCAGAGTTTTCATATATCCTAGGAAATATCTCAACACATTATACTGGATGAATTGGCATGAAATTTTGTAGAAATATTCCTGGTTCCCAGATGATAAATCTTAATGACTATTCCTCAAGCCACCAGGAGGATGATATTTGTGAAATATTTCAGTCAAAACTGTAAATGTCTCAATTCAGAGTTTCCCTTGAATTGTAGTCACTTTGTTGATCTTTAAACTTTCCCATCAGTCTCAGCTGTCCTGTGTTTAGTGATAATCAAATGGTAACATGGCAGTAGACTCGCCTTGTTTTGAATCGTGAGTCTTCATTTGAGTCTCTTCTTCCCTCTTCATCCTAGTCCAAGCTGACTTTCCATCTGCATGTGCTTGCATAATCTTTTCTCCTGCCTTACCCTGCATTATGCTGCTCCTCCCTGATCTCATGCTCATTATCCCCCCTGACTAAAACAATCAATGCTACTTGTAATCACCATGTCTGTTTGTCTGACCATCACTGCCCAGTTTGCTACTTCGTGCAGTTCCTCGACTCACCGACAGAGGGGGACAAACACAAGGCTGTCTGGTTGGTGAGTCATACAGCGAGTCCGTCACGTACAGACAAACACAGCTCAAAACAAGGCCTGGTTTGACTCGACCAGAGGCCTTTAATAGCACCAGGGCGAAGCTTTATCACACTTAAGCCCTATTGATGATATTAATAACCGAAATTAATCAAATTCTCAAATTTTTGCCGGCATTGGCTGAGAATTCATTTGGGTCTCCTTACACTGGGCTGTTATATTCCGAACTAGTGATATCTTTCCTCCTTTCCACCCATTGCGTGTTTTTTTGCTCTATTATGTATGTATGTATGGTACAGTATGTAGCCTACACGTTTACTATTGTAATTCTGGCTCCAGGCTCTCTCCATGGTGCTGAAACAATATTAGGTCGCTGTCCGTGGTGCTGATCCTGGATCAGGCAAGCAGAGATTTTTGGTGACTTCACACACGACCGTATTTATAACACAAAACATGTATTAAAACATTTTTACTATATCATCAGACCCTTTCTCTATAGCATCTGGTTGATACAGTTTTAGGCCCGATTTAGTGTAAACTTTGCCTTTATGTCACCATTATTTATGTACGTACTTGATGTGGGTTTACCATGTGCTTTATTCGTTTTGGCAAGATGTCAGATGATTCATGATCTTTTTTTTGTTTAGTCTATAGTCGAAATTTCACTTTAGATTTAGCCTTCCTTTTATTTCTGCAGCTGTGGGCCAAAGTGGAAGTGGCATAAATCTCCCACGGCCCTGGAGATATCTGGTAACTACTACATACTTGACTGTGGCTGAAACATCGACAAAATCATTTGGAAAATGAAATGGGGCTCTGCTTGGGTTACATTTTTGACCGTGAATTTAATTCCATCAATTAGGCTACTTCAGTGTGGTTTGTTCCTCAGGGGCCATCAATATGTATATATATATATATATATATATATATATATATTACCTGCAGCTTTCTTAGATATTACAAATGTCATATGATTAGATTGTGGATTTACACGTGAATGTTAGGATTAGCTGGCCTGTGCAGTTTGTTATTATTATGTAATTTTCTTTATTTTGTCCTTTTGTATTTGGATCCATAGGTCAAATTCCCACAGTTACATTCATCCGGGACATGAAAGGAGATCTTTTTTAGAGGAAGTCTGTTTTAAATAGCCTATCTTGTTGGCATCCAAACACAAGGAAGTGTATAAACTGAAAGAAAATCAAGTGTAGACAGAAAAGGGAGAGGGCATAGCACCTCCCACGTCCTATCTGCGAGAGAGAGAGAGAGAGAGAGAGAGAGAGAGAGAGAGAGAGAGAGAGAGAGAGAGAGAGAGAGAGAGTCTGCTGTGTTGGTGTTGGAAATCGGACGACATGAGCTCTACATGAACCGCGTAAAATGCTTTAAGACGCTTTCGGCGTTTGTCTTTCATCCGTCTAAACCAAGGACAAGCCTGAAGCGGAGCTATACTTCACGACCAGGTAAAGATGCTGCTCATCCCCGCATCTTACATGGAGGTTAGATGTTGGTATTCAGTGGCGTAACCGCGGTCCTTCTGCTTGGCTGGCTGTTGTGCGCACACGATTCCCGCTGTTCACGTCCAATACTGGATGACAAATATCATTTTCTGTATTTATCTCGTTGCTGTTTATTTAAAATGCATCTACGCCGGCTTCTATCACGACTCACATTTGTGTTTGATAACCTCGGTCGTGTGGATTGTATGTAGCCTATGCCCGCACAGCCATATTGGCAGTCAGCAGGAGAGGGAGAGAGAGGGCAGAGATATGAGGGTGTCGGGATTATCATATTGCTTTGAGGAGTAAAGGGAGGTGGAGGAGGGGGGGTGGGGGAGGGGGGTGCGATGGAAGGGAGGGGGGGGGGGCTGCGACTGCGAAATGATGGCACCGCTGCGAGATGGCGATCCTCTGGTATTTATGAATGAACCAAGCAGAGTAGGGTGGTCTGTAATGGCGTTGCGCACCAATCTGCGGACCGACGGCAAGCCCTCCTGCCACCCCTTGCTGACTACAGCCGAGGCGGAGACGCGCGTCAACATCAAACTATACACTAATAATGACGCCAGCGTGACGCATAAAGCCCGATTTCTGTGGCAAATGCCATGGTTAATCCTCCATCTGGATCTCCGTTTCTCCATGCTTCCTCCTCCTCCACGCCTGATGTGGTGTTTGTTTTGGCTCTCATTACAGGAGAGGAGAGCCATCATGACATGCAAAAGGAGTTGTGAATCATTCAGGCCCTCTCTATGTGTGTGCAAATGTATGTGACTCAACTTCCTGTATTCCTATATTGAACACTGCCAGTCATGGGTGTGTGTGTGTGTGTGTGTGTGTGGGTTGCAGGGCTTGAGAGAAAAGAGGAGAGGAGAGATGCATGACAGTAAATCCTGCTGCGATTAAGCTTTAAAGTGTGCGGTTGAGAGTAGCAGAGATACAGACTGTATTAAAGCGTGCATGTGTTGGTCGAGCAGGAGGAGGAGGAGGAGGAGGAGGAGGAGGGTAAGTGGAAGTGTGGGGGAGTATCATGTCCTTCCTGCCTGCCTGTCCGTGTGTTTGTCTGTGTTGAATGGCCACAGCATGGTTGCATAAGAATATTTCTCTCTGCTAAGGCAGAACAAAGAAATGACTCAATGCATGGTAACAAGGAAAAAACACAGAGAGAGAAGATGATGCTGGTAATGGTGGTGACGTTTCTGATGATGTTAGAGATGAATATAGATGTGTTAGAATTGATGATGATTTTTTTGCTGGTGTTTTTTTAAGATAAGGGGCCAGCAAGAGCAAGCCGGGGCTGTGTGCACGCCTGCCGCCACAACAAGGTCATGATGGCCAGATGTTGAGAAAGATGTGAATTCTTCTGAGGATGTCTTTTATGTCTGTGGTGTGCTCTTAGAGCAGTTTTTGAGACCCAGAATGAGGCCAGAGAGATGAACAGAAATGCATAATTAGGGCTGTTTATGTGCAGTTTCTGAGATGGGTTTTTGGATTGTTTATTACTACAGATCAGATCTGGTTTATTACTACAGATCTATAAGATCTAAGAGGCTATTATTGCAGTGTCAACAGCAAGTTAAAATCTATCCAACAATGCTGCTTTTTACCATTTAATTTCTGCCACTGTCATCGACCTTGGCCATTAAAAATAATAATGTATTTGGCACAAAATAGAGGATTATAAAATGCTTTACAAAAAGCTAACATAAAACAATATGACAATAATCAAGTGAACAGTGCAGGGTGAAATAGCAAGATCGAAATGATGAAAAGTGACTAAAAATACAAACATACATATACAGATATACACACAAATACATAGATACAGAAACAGAAGATACATAAACATGCTGGTGACTCAAAGGTTTCTGGATGATCAAAAGTCAGACTGGGGCTAACAAATTAAAAAGCTTCTTCTTTTCTTTATAAAACATGCGTGGTTAAAAGCGTGTGGTTGCACTGTTTGCCTTTCAATTAGTGAATATACTATTCCTGGACGAAGAAAGATAAAATATTCCACAAAAATGTATATAATGTCAGAGCCTTTTCTAGTCTATGTATGCATTTGAGCTTATTTATATTTATACCTAAAAGGTGGAGCATCCTTACTGTAAAGTAATTAGTAAAGAGACGTCTTAAGGAGGCTAATTTGATCCATTTCAGGTGTTGCTACAGAAAGTTTTTGATCCATGCTCGTGCTACATTGAGCCCATATTTGTGTTTTTGTGATTTATTTAAATTTTGACTCACTTAAAATGAGAAGGAAACAACTGACAATGCTGCAACAAGAACCAGTGAGCTGTGTTGAATTGTATAAAAAGAAATCTGACTTTTGTTGAACTACAATCTGGGCATTTTATTGGAAGTACTGGTCATAAGTAAATCTTACAGAGACTGAGTAGCAACCCCTCTGTGGCTTGGAGCGTCACAGGCAGCCTGGAGAGGGATTCCTTTGTTGTCTCTGCTTTTAACCATCTGTGTTGTTATCAGACCTGGATCAACTGGCATTACAAAAAAAAGCTGTGCCTGGTTGATCTCGCCTGTAGAAACCGATGGAGTTGATCCAAAACTACCAACCCTGTTTCCATCTGTCACTGCAAGCAGGTTTCTGCAACTCACTTCACCGGTCTGTAATTAGTGCTTCACTCAGGTCAGTGCCCACATAGCGTCTAAGAATAGGCTTTCTTGGGGAAAAATTTGAATACATTATGCTGTATTATCTCTGTTGGAAACTGAATTTTCCAATCCTGGTGTTTATAGCCAGGTGCCTCCTTGTTTCCCAGATTGCCAAGCCATGGTATTAGCAGGGTCTTACCGAGAGGCCAGACGGAGCAACCCAGGGTTCCCCAGGTCAAGCTAATACTCAGTACTAATACACACTCAAAAGCTAATTACATGGACATCTTACATCCAGTCCTGTTTAAAACTGCTGCATTGAAGCATGATTATCAGCATGATTAAGGTTACTGCGCAGAAGTTCTCCAGAGTGGGAATGAGAAACTAAAAATCTGCCTGAAGGGCAAATGTTTCCCCTCTTAAACTCTTGTTGAAAGCTAGAGGAATGTTTTTAGATGTAGACTCATGAACTGCTGTGTCCCACTGGCTATTTAGAAGTTTAAATGAAGCAGAAGGGAAGTTGGGATCATACTTACATTATGTAAAAAATACATCAGCGGAAGTCATTTAAAGTGTATAAACTCATGTCCAGAGATTTGAACTTGCAAATTTCTATCCTCAATCTATTGTCTTTCTTTGGCTTTTAGCAGGTGCTGCATATTCACTTTTGTATTTTGTAGTAGTATTTTGTCACTGAATTTTTGCTTAATTTCATATTTTAACATTAACTTAATGATCAGTTTACAGTCAGACTAACCAGCTTCCCACTGGACCATTACTGTGCTCCTTTATGATCTTCCCTTGTTGCCACTTTTTAAATACCCGTCTCTATGACCAACAACAAGCACAGGGGCTAACAAGCTAAATGCTAATGATGGCAAATATTTGGACTTGTTTGGTTCATTCTGTGGAATGTTAAAGTGTTGAAGTGTTCCTGTATATTTCTGACACCAACTGGTTTGTGCAGAATTTTCGACTATGACATCTCCACAATTCTCCCAGCACTATTTTGCAAATCCACCAGCTCAGCACAGTTTCAGCCTGCTTTAAATGACTTCAACTAGTGAGAAAATTAAGGAACCCCAAATGTTTCATTACCTTTTCCAAAATGATAGTTGGTTCAGCCCAAACTTTAGATATATTGTAGGTTTGACATGGTTAAAGATCTATAGATCAGGAGCATGAGAAATTGCTACGACCCTTGGCTTTATGAAATACTTTAAAAAACAAAAACAAATGACAGATCTAAAAGATGTTTATCTTTGCAAAAAAAGCCTTTTGTAAAAAGGTTTTTGACATTCTGGAGCACTGAGGTTTTCACCAAGGATGCTTTTACATTATCTTATGTGTTTTCAGTATGACATAAATTGTTTCAAAAAACAGGTTACTAAAAATAATACATTTTTCATCAATTATATAAAAAATATATATACTTTTTCCTGGATGATAAGCGTTTTTTAGTTTAGTAAATCAATTTTTGAAAGTATTTCATGAAGCCAACAGTTGTAGCATTTCCTTATGCTACTGATTATTTACATCGCATTGCCAGTATTTCTACTCTATATCTGTATTGTGCTGGGTTAGGAGAGTGGCAGCAGTGGCCAAAATGTAGTAGGTTTGTGACCCCGAGGTCGTCAGTTTGATCCCCACACCATCAGGGCAAATCTGAGCTTGGAAAGTGAAAAAAACAGCGCTTGCCCTTCCCTCTTTGCCCCCACTGAGCTGCCCTTGACCAAGACCCTTAACTCTAACTGCTTCTGTGGCCAGTAGGTCACACTGTTGTTATACTGGGCAGCTATCCCAAAGCCAACTTTAGTTTTTTTAACAGTCTTGATCATTCAGGGTAAATCTTAACTGTGCACAGCTCACGGGTGTTCTCACAAAGTAGCGCTCAAGGGAAATGTCTTCTTGGTGTATTTCTGCTGCAAAACCTTCTAGTTCAAGTGAAATATGATGTTGTGAGTATCAATAGACAGATAAATTTCATCTTTCCTGTTTGTGTGTCTGGCTTCTGCTGATATTCCCCTGCCACAGTGTTAGTGTCCATGCATGCTGAGTCAATGGGATGTGCGTGGAGTATCAGAGGGCTTCAGCGTGCATCAGGAGCTGCTGTTGTCTTATAGGGAGACCGCTGGTAACTTAAGTCCTGGGATTCCCAGGACTGGGAATTGGGTCAATGCAGAGCAGGCCAGGAGCACAGAGGAGGTTAAGCCCAATGATTAGCTACTAAGCCAAGACCACAGTGCTGCAATCTCTTGTACAGTCTAAGACACGTACTCCACGCACATAGGGCGGTGTATGCTCAATCACAGTATAGATTGACACTGATGAGTAGCATACACACCCATAGTCTCACGCACAGCCTTCAAACTCCACAAGCATACACACAGGTATTGAAGGAAATAGGTATTGGCAAAAGAAGGTATATACACAGGTATACATGTGTATTTTCTCACACATATACATTCACAGTTTGGTTTAAACTTAATTTTGATGTTTCTATGCTCATGTTGATTAATGTATTAATTAAGCTTTTTATCGGCCAGTTTCGTATAAAAACATACATATTTCAGATGCACTTGTAGCTGCGAATGGTTTATTTATATATTCATAGTTTGTAAATTGCACTGTACTGTGTTTCTAACTCATAAGTCCTATTTTTCAGGGATTTTGATACCTTAAAGCTGCTCTCAGTTCGTTGTTTTGTTTTCACAGCCCGCCCTCGTTCGCACTCTTTGGTTTACAGCAGGCAGTTGTTTTCATCAAAAAGCTCTGATAAACCAACTGTAGGCTACATACACTGAATCAAACGGCAGACAAAGTTAGCGACTATAGCTGATGAACACAGTGGAGCATTCAGCAGCTAAAGACCCAGTTACTTCCCTTAGTGGTGACCAAAACAACGGCAACTGTTTGCTACAACAACTTTATAAGGTGATAATATTTCAATGTTGTGTTTATATTTTTATGCACTGCCTTCAAGTTGCCAAAAAACCAATTAGTGCATGTTTAACTTAACATTCTCCCACATTGGCTGATTTTAAAAATGCATTGTCACTTGATCGTAGCTCTTCTCTGAGTCTCTGAAAAGCAGAGATTTTGAAGGTGGGAAGTTTTCATCCAAGAACAGCAAAAGAACCAGAGTAAAGATTTATTAGTGGGGTCTAAAAGTTGCAAAGAAGCACTTTTTCAGTAGCAGTAATATAAATATAAAATATTCATATCCTAAGAGAAAAATCCAGAGAGTGTGGGACTTTTACTAAAGCTCACATCTCTCAATGTGTATCTAACTACCAGTAACCATATTTAACAGCTTTTGAAACACTTGACAAAACTGGTGGAAGAGTCACACAACACTGTACGGTCTATATTCAATAGAGAAGATCAATTATTCTGATAGATCATGAACATATTTTTATAGATTCAGTTCAGATGGATATGAAAGGTGTTTCCTCTCTTCAGATCATGACCTTCCAACAGCCAAACATAAAACTATTATCTGTTCTCTTTAATAAAGATGATGGAGTAACTTATTCATAAATCTTAAATTAACTACCAACAGATTATCAAGATAAACCCGTATGTGTGTCCTGTTTTCTGTGAGTTTTCCATGTGTGTTTTGTTAGCAGGTGCGAACGCAGCGAAGCAGCAGTGTCACTGAATGTGTGAGACTGAATTAAAGTTTATAAATTGGACCTCTACATTCTGCTCAGACCTAATGAAAATGCCCGAGTCTAAAAATTGCTCTCACTCTGCCTCATGAAAAACGCAGATTCATTCCTCTGGTAAAAACACACACACACACACACACACTTTTGAGCAGGCCTGAGCTGATGTGTGCACAGAGAAGAAGAAGAGAATCTTCTGCTTGACTGCACAGACACAAACACACATCACACACACACACACACACACACACACACATGTTCATTCACTAACTGTGCAGCCGCAGAAACTTCAGACATTGTGGTGTGTGTGTGTGTGTGTGTGTGTATGTGGTCAGAAGAGCATCGCTCACAGTCACTGAGCCTGACAGGATATTTCAGCAAAACCTTGCACCCAAAATCTGTTGATCCTGTAAAACCCTCATCGCCAAATAGCCGTGTATCCACAGCATTCCAGTATCCGCGGCTTGATTAAAACCCTTTTTCCACAAGATACCATGGGACCGCTTTGTGGGTGTCTATTTAATCACGCTCTTGATCTGTTGAATGGCATTGTGTTTGATGTTGGTTAATGTGCTTCCTTTGTGCCGCTGCGTAAGTGGCTCTCTTGAGGGAAATTATGTGCATATTTTCGCTAAAGGTGACATTTCCTTGCTTGCTCTGTGAAATAAACGAGTGGAGAAAGCTGCGTTGCATCTTTTTTTTTTCTGACTGAGAGGAGAGGAGGCCTGTTTGGTCTGTGCCAAAGCTATCTACTAATGGAGTTTGGCTGCACTGCCACAGATGCATTTATAGTATACCATTAATTCATTAAGGAGCTGCAGTCCTCTCATTTCAAATAAAACAAGAGAAGAGGATGGGGAAACGGAGAAAGACAGCTTGCATTTTGGAGGAGTGTCATTAATCTCAGAAGCTTCGTGTCAAGGACAAATGGCGAAGGAGCGGAAGTACAGTGTGTGTGTGTGTGTGTGTGTGTGTGTGTGTGTGTGTGTGTGTGTGTGTGTGTGTGTGCATGCTTTCATGTGTATGTGTGTCACTGTGAGGTTGCACCTGTGTGTGCAGTTATAGCTGCTGACAGAGGGAGGGAGACAGCTAATTTTAGTTCAGGTGAAAGAAGGGAGGGGGCGGAGGGAAGGTTTTGATGAGCAGCATCATTGTCACGGATCTGAATTCCCCATCCGTTGAAACAACAGGCACCAAGGCAGGATGACAGACTGACAGGGACCAGACAGACGACCCCATCGACCAAAACCGCAGTGGCCTTAGTTTATTGATCAAAAAGCATTGAGACCTGGGGAGTGAGAGAGTAGGAGACAGAAACAGGGAGCAGGTCAAAGAAAAACATTTTCGAGATGCATAAATTAACAGAGATGGCAGACTAAGAGGAGTAAGTGAAAACTGTATTTTTTGAGCATATCAGTGTCACAATATCAGCTTTGAAACACAACACTGGTTTCAATACCATATTATGTCTAATCCACATAGATTAGTTGTCAAATCGGTTTTTTATGATCTTATTCCTTGCTGTACAACTGTCAAATTATCAAGAGAATAGATGTATTGTGGTCCAGCTCAATTCAAGCATTGCGTAAAGTCAGTTTTTAGACCTTTTTCTCTGAAAACAGCTGACCGCTGCATCTGTAAACAACCTGAACCAAAACAGAAAAGTCTGCAAGCTGAAAAACCAAAACTATGAGCTGGTGGACACTAAAATGCTCCTTGGAGTTGAGAACTACACAGTTTGGTCATAATTCTCTGAGTTCATCTCTATGAGTGACCTCTTTCACAATCACATAGTCATTTTATCCACTGTTGATATGAAAATATTGATTACAGCAGCTTTAATGTGTACAATGTTATCATAACCAGCAGAAGTGATGGCCAACACTGTAAAGATAAGTTGTGATAAACTACTGTGAGGTAGGCATGTCTCAAAAGCTTAGTCTGGTTTGGCTTTTAGAAATGTATCAGTGCGTCCCTGTTGTACATGTCCTTGTCTTTGTGTGTTTGTATTGTCTCATTCTGACCTGACATAAAGCAAGCTGAAGCAGAAATCACTTTGTTCATCTCTGGCAACTCAGACCAGGATTCTTAACAGTGACTGAGAGCCTGATTAAAGCCAAAAGTTTGAGGCAATGCAGATGAGCAATGTTGCTTGCAACTGTGACTAACAGTTTTGTCTCAAAGGGATGTTGCTCATCATAACTAACGCTTTAACCCTCTTGGTTTTTGCACATTTGATTGACTGCACAGGATCTCATTTCCGCAGCCTTAAAAACTCAGTCTGTAATTCCTGCAAAGAGAAATGCTTTGATCGTCTTGAAGCTTAAGCATCCATCTCAAAATTTAAGCTTCAATCACACTGGAAAATCATGTTTATAGGCAACATTTAGACAGATTCTTGACAGTGTCCTCCACTATTTTAAAAAATGCAGAGTGTATCATCACTCAGGGGCACCAGAGAGCCATTAAACAAGATTTTCAGCTTTGCCAGACCAGAGTAAAACAGTTAACAGTCTGCAGGCATATGAGCTGAAGACACAGGCGTACCTGTAAATTAAACTGTGGTTGTGTGTTCAGCATGGATATAAAACACTCTTATATGTCACCCAGACTTACAGCTATAGATTGACCATAAAGCTCAAGAGGCACTCCCCGAATCCCCATTTATTTTGAACTCCTTGACTGATATTATCTAGAACCAGGCAATGCAATTACAGGGGCCCTGCCATCAATAGTGGGTTCCAGCAGTGCAAGCATGACAGAAATCCACTTATTCCATCTAGTATTGATGTCAATTTACTGTTTCATTACAGCCAGAGCTTAGAGAGCTGCACATGATCACAACTGAAGGAGTATCTTATTATGGGACCTTAAAGCAAGTTTAGAACCGCAGCAGATAAATAATGCAACAGATACAATGCGTAATCATGAACAGACGCTCTGCAGACACACAAGCACTTACAAAGATAGCAATAAGATTATGCGTGAGGACTTTGTTCAGATGCATACTGTATGAGCTGCAGCAGGTAATATTAAGACTGAGGATTTGTAGAAAGTCTTTCAGTGTGCAGTGATGCGGCTGACTACTAACCGGGGTTATTATAGCTTTGGATTTCTTAGTTTTTCAATGTATAGTATGGAATTTTTTGCTGCAGTTAAAGTTTTAGTTTAGTTTTATCTATGTTTAATCTCCAATATGTATAACTATGATCTTGTTTTAATTCCCCAAATTTCCAGGAGTGATAATTGAAAGGTATGACACTAGATGTGCACTGGTGGTATTTTGTACAACAAACCATAAATCATACATGATTTCTGAATTACCTAACTGCATTTTTATAGTTATTCTTTAAAGGAATAGTTCAACATTTTGGGAAATACACTTATTTGCCTTCTTGCCGAGGGTCAAGTTATAAGATGCCACTTTCATGCTGTTGCCATGAGGTTGTGGGGTGACTCCAGGTAGTCACTGTGCCCAGCAAGAAGAAGTCAAGCATGTTGGTTTTCATATTGATTAAACAAACAGGATATAACATGTTAACCAGTAAACTTTAGAGGTGCTGGTAGGCAGATTTTGTGACCTTTGGTGACAGCCATGCTAGCCTTTTCCCCCTCTTTTCAGCCTTGATACTAAGCTAACTAACGGCTTCTGGCTATAGCTCCATATTTGCCACATGAGGGTGGTATCAATCTTCTTATATAACTCTCAGCAAGAAAACTGAGAAAATTGACATTCCCAAAATGTCAATCTATTTATCTTTATGCTATCTTTAGTTTTACTGGAAAACATATCACATACGCAGATTGTCTTTCACATCTAGTTTTCATCTTTTGTTTTTTGGGCGTACAATAATAGCCTGTCCTTGCTACTTCAGAAACCAATATATTCCATCAGAATTGTTTTCCCACACGAGAACTGGAGGGGCTAAGTCCAACAATTCCTGTAACTTTTCAAAATCGACAGTCTGACATTCACACCCACTTCAAAAAATGATCAGTCAAGCATGCAGAGGTGAAAAACTTGTCAATGTCTGGATTTCTCTCTCTCTCTAGCTCTCTTTTTTACTTCTTTCCTTTATTTCTTTTTGTTTGTACAACCGAGTACAACACTATGAATGCCTTCCAGGAGAAACTGTCTGGAAATGCTCGCCACTATCCCCACATTTAAACAATTCTCACGTCTTCCCCTAAGACAACTGACTTTTCACTCCTTCTCAGACTGTGGTCGCTCAGAACAGCTATAAACACTTTTGCCTTCCAGTGACACCTTGTTCAAACTATTTCTTTTCGAGCAGAACCTGACCCTTACACTTCTACTATGTCTGGATCTACACCAAATTGAAACATAGCAGAGATGCAGTATTTTGAATCAGTTTTAGTCAATGTTTATTTGCACAACCAACAAAATATGATCTGTTGTTTGTTTAGGAGCTGACAAAGTCATACAGTGTATTCAAGATAAGTATAATGTGAGGACACAATATCATGCACATGCAACCTCAGGTAGTATAATACAGTATTGCTTTTTTTTGGCATTTTTGCCAAACAATTTTGCTATTTGAAATTTCAAAGTGCAAAGAGATGAGAAACAGGAGTAGAGAGACGGATATGTCATACAACAAAGGTCTGCAGCCAGAATTGCTGTATTCGATTGCATTATACTCTACAAGGGTTCATGTTATTGTGTCTATCCCTTGTAGGCCTTGACGTTATTCTACTAAAATGCAAGGACTCTCTATCTCTTCCAGGCTGTGCTGCACTTGCTGAAGTTGATAAATGAGGAAACGCTGAAATGTTTTTGGGGTTGAAACTGAGAAACTGTGACTCTGCGAGAGGTATTGATTAGGGAAATGTCTGCGTCAGGTGAAACACTTGGAGCCTCACCAACCTCATCCCCTCTAATTTGTAATCTGGCTCATAGTCAGACCACGAGGAGAAGACAGAGTGCTTTTCCACTGGCCTGAGGTCGAGTCCCGCCAGCACATCCCTTCCTGATCTTCCTTCTGCTTTGTATCTGCTGCCTCTGTACTGTTAAAGAAACTCTGGGAGGGAGAAGACTGCTCATTTGCTAAAATATCTGTATCTATATTTTCTCCCACTCTTCCCCACCCCCTCTTTTCCCCCTGCTTTCTCCCCATGCTCCCAACCTGATACATCATAGGTGTAACACTGTCTTAAGCCTGAGGGTGGCAGAATGCCGGAGCAGAGCAACGACTATCGTGTGGTGGTGTTCGGGGCTGGGGGAGTGGGGAAGAGCTCCCTGGTCCTGCGCTTCGTGAAGGGCACCTTCAGGGACACCTACATCCCCACAGTGGAGGACACCTACCGCCAGGTGATCAGCTGTGATAAGAGCGTGTGCACCTTGCAGATCACCGACACCACAGGGAGTCACCAGTTCCCGGCTATGCAGCGCCTGTCCATCTCCAAAGGCCACGCCTTCATCCTGGTCTACTCCATCACAAGCAAACAGTCCCTGGAGGAGCTCAAACCCATTTATCAACAGGTGGGGAGAGCTGGTGTGATTATGTGTGTGTGTTTGTGGATGGCTGGGTTGATTATAGGTAAGTTTGTAGTGTAAAGAGGGAGGTTGGGGTCATAGGTGTATTTATATATGTTTGGAGGTCTGTTGATTGGAGTGTTTTTGTACCTACAGTTTGTGTGATATATGATCTAAATGCTACTGCATTACTCTTTCAGCTGAGTGAGGTTCATACAGCATGTTGGCAACTTTAGGCTTGTCATTTCAACCATCCATCAAGCAAAAAATATATAGCTGGATGCAACATTACTTCTCTGTGGACTATAAAAACCAGCAAAGCATTAAAAGCATGTAAGTGCATCAAGAACCTTAGTGGATTAAAATAAAGCTCCAGCGTGCTGAAGTGTCCTTGAGCAGGACTTTAACAATCTTCTGACTGTAGGGATTCTCCTTTGTAGTTATCCGGCACTTTAGGAAAGTATTTTCCTTACAGAGGCCTGCTTAAGAAGTATATTATCATTGATATGGCAACATTTATAAAGGGGTTATAGGTTCTAATGTCCTTATCAGCAAAACATTTATTAATGCTTTATAGATGGGTACAAACAATCTCTAGGGATAACTTTTGGGTTGTCAGGTTGTGAATTTAGTTGGTGAATATCCTTCTCATTGCTTTGTTACTTTGGAGGACCAAAGTAACATTTAAAACACTGCAGACTTAATGACAGCAGAAAAAACAGTAAGTTATTATTAAAAAGTCATACATTTCTCACTTTATAATAAGTCATTATGTCTGCAGGTATAAATGTTAGTTATTAAATGCATTCTGCTACAATAATCCAATAAGTGTGAAGTTGAATATTAAGAAGTTGTTAATACATTAATTTTGGTCTGGATGCTCTCTGTCTTTTTCCCAGATGGTAAGTCAATCTGTTCATTGGAGGCATCCCCCTGATAAATTAAAGCACTTGCTAAAGAGTCAAAGCAAAGTCATGACGGAGGAGGATAAACACCAACCAAATAGATTTTTTACAATCTGACACTCCAAAGGTTCTTGTTAGACATGGTTTATTGCTCATCTATTCAGAATGAATAACCAATTTATTATTAAAGCCATTGTATACAACTTAAACCTATCATAAACTGACTTTAGAAAGTGGTTCCATTACTACTTATGCTCACTTTACACCTTTCATGTGCAACACAACTAACACTGAATGCAAGATAAATGTATTACTTTAAAATGTTACTTTAAAAATCAGAGATCACAGCAATTTTTATTACACTCGTTTCATGCTTATCTCAAAAATTAACATTTTTGGTTTGATTTATGTTTACCAACTTTGCAGCCAGAGCATAACCATATTTTCCTCCCCTTCTCCAGGTCCTGGCCATTAAGGGCAATGTCGAGGCAATCCCCATCATGCTTGTCGGCAACAAGAGTGACGAGACCCAGCGGGAGGTGGAGACCAAGGACGGGGAGGCTCAGGCCAATCAGTGGAAGTGCGCCTTCATGGAGACGTCGGCCAAGACCAACCACAATGTAACCGAGCTCTTCCAGGAGCTCCTCAACCTGGACAAGAAGAGGAACATGAGCCTCAACATCGACGGCAAGCGCTCAGGGAAGCAGTCCCGCGCAGAGAGACTGAAGGGCAAATGCAGCGTGATGTAAAGCCGAATGCAAGAGAGGAGGAGAGGGGAGGTGGAGGTGAGAGAGAGAGAGAGAAAGAGAGAGAGAGAAAGAAAGAAAGAGAGGTAAAGGAGGAAGACGAGGGAAGAGAGACTCACTAAAACGTATCACTCAGAGCAAAATGTCTGGAAAGCAACGGGAATCTCATCATCCACATTCCTCCTCCGTTTGACTGGTGCATTCACAAACACAACTCGATAGTTATTTTAAAAAGAAAAAAACATACAGGAAACATACAGGATTTGAGTTCGGAGCATACACCCATGTGCTAAAGGAGAGACGGCTGAGTGTTAAGGAGAGTAGGGGGACTGAATATCGACAAGCAAGTGTGTCACAGTTGGATTCCATGGAGAGGAAATGGTGTGGACGTGGACTTTTTGCATCATCCAAACCTGACCAAGGAGCTCATCAAGACCTTGGACTGCAATAAAGACCACAGACGCTACAGCACTCCTTGAAAAAGACTGAAAGTTACAGCAAAACATTTAGTATCCTCTCTCACTTCTACGCCCATTCTCCCTCCCTCCCAGTTCAGCTCACAACCTGAACACCCCCCCCCCCCCCCCCCCCCCCCCCCCCACATCCCAGCACCCTCATCCTTATCATACCCCCTATTATAACAAATATAGAGAAACATAATGTATATGTAACAGAGTTGACAAAGTTAATGAAGCTCACTCATCTGGTAGAAACACTATTTTATGAGACTAAAGTGTCTGTCATGCTAGCCAGCACAGGACTTGACGGTTTGAGACTGCTAGCATACACGACATATTTAAAAGGAAGTTAAAACATACGACCCAGCCACATCCCAGAGTCGCTCCTGAGGACTCTGATGTATATAAACATGGGATATTCAAATATGTTCCATCTAGTCTCTTCACAGATCCAACAAAATAGGGTGAAGTTTACTCCAAGGTTTAGATTTGTGACTAGAGAACAAATTCACCCATTTTCTCATCATAATCATTCCTCCTAAAATATAAAAAAAAGTCCCCTCTCTACCTTTACGAAGCTGTCATTATATTCAAACTCATCTTTGAATCCTCAGCTGAAGTGGAGAAGCATCCAGCAGCAGGGTATGCACACACACTACTGATACGACGCAACAATCCTTTTAAGACTCTCATGTAGTGTAGAATAACTGTGGATGAATGCAAGCCAGACTCTCATCGAAACATGAAACAGAAATACAAGTCTGCCTTGTCTACGGGGATGATACACTTGGATAATCATTGCCAAGCCGGTAAGACAAAAAAAGTGAACTCGGATGATTTTTGGGTTTCTGAGGTTGAGAATGTCAGTTTGCTTTGGCACTTTTCACGTGAAGGTTTTCTTATTTTTTTGCCTTGTTTTTCTTGTTTGTTTGCTTTATGATGCTCTTTAAATTCATGTAAAGTCAAAAACCCCCACTGCAAAACAAAAAGCACACAGAGAAAAAAAAAAAACAAAAAAACAAAAACAAAAACAGATGGATGTAAATTTCTCCATGCAGATTATTCAGTGCGACCTGAATCAGTAATTCTGTTTCCTCTTTGGTTGGTTTGGTCACATTACCTCTCATACATTACACTCATCCAGGCATCGGTAAACAGGAAACAGAATGGGTCACACACAAACACATATACACACACATACACACACACACACACAGCATGCGCGCAGATCAACCTCGAATGCATTCATGCAAGTGTCAAAAAAAAATAAAAAAATTGCCACACACACACACATAGCTGTGATCTGAGTATCACTGTTGACTGATTACATGAAGACAAACAGGGCTCACTCAGCCTAAATGCCCTCACATTGCACTTTATATCATAAACACACACACAACTGTAATTTGCCATGTTTTTGCCTACATTATGTGTTAATTATCTCCACTTAACACCGAATATCCTCCTGGAGCCATTAAATAGCTCTACGTCCAAAGTGCATACACCCTTTTTTCACGCAGGAGCTCTGAATATTGTACACAGTGTACACAGGACAGCCAAAAGCACAATACTTTTTTACCGACATATCTATCTGTAAATTTTTTTTTGTGTATGTGTGTTTCTTCTTTGTATATTTTTGTCCTTCTTTGTGTCTTCTTTGTGCGATTTTCATCTTTTTACATTCATTCACCAGTCCTGAACATGGAGGAGCAATCGCATCATGATCACAGGTAGCTCTCGGTCTCTAGATGTAGATGTACAACGTCGAATCTACGTATGTTTTAATGGCACAATGAGGTTGTGGTTCTGCTGAGCAACAGGGTATCGTGATGTCAGAGGACGGCTATGGTCGTGAAGTGTGTAAATGTGACCCCCACGGGATCGTAGGGTAGTACAGTAGAACGCCGCAAAAGAGGAGGGTCGGATTATTTGTCCCGTTTTCTCCATCTCTCAGGCGGATTTTAACAACAATTCAGGTGGATGATATTCTGCTCCTGTACTGTTAAACCTAAAGACACAGAACAGATGATGCCCCCCTTTTAACCATGTGTCTACAGTATCTCTCTGGAAGAAATAAAAAAAAAAAAAAAGCACAGCAACTGTTCTCGTTAGCGCTCTCTGTCTCCTTCTCTGTCTTTATGTGTGCAGCAGAATCAACAACTGGGCACTTTAGGGTGACATTTTACTTGAAGACTTGCTTATTAATCAGCAATGCCTCGTTTATAAGCGCCATGTAAAATGTCCCTCCTTGCATTATTCATGCCCACAGACCCACATATTTCAAATGTCTAGTTAGTGTAAATAAACATATGGTACTTCAAAGAAATGTTTATAAGAGCTTCAAGTAAGATGTTACCCATGTAAAGAAATACTGTACCCACTGTCTTTCTGGGAAGTCCTTTGTAACCAGGAAATGTTGTTACAGTAGGAGGTTCGATGTTGCTATGTACTGTAATATACAGCTTATTAATGATGCTCATGATATATTGTATTTGACACATCCATTCTTCAGATCTATCAATCAGATAATACTAGCAAAATGTGAATATGTAACTAAAGGTGCCACTCCATGGCTGTTATACTTTTCTTTTATTTTTGAATGAATCCGTTGTTATCGATGTGTTGTATTTTGCACTAATGTGAGGTCCTGTTAAACTCAAAAGATTTGCATTGTAAACGTACCCTTTACCTGTTAGATGCCAGGGATGCTCACTTGTACTCTCTCGTTTTTTGTTTTGTTTTTTTCTTTCCATCTGTTTCTGACATTTCAAAAACAAGACATGTGGAACGCATCTTATAGTTTTTGAAACTGTTTGTTTTAGCCAATTTAGATGCCAGATGGATGGAGCGATCCCTGTAATGTACAACCTACCTGATGTGGTCATCTGAGGGTTAAAAAGCTAAAAAAAAAAAAAAAAGATGTGTAATAATAAAAATAATCAACTGTCAGACCCAGTTCTGGTCTGATGTGATGTGTAGCTACCGCTGCATAAATATCAGCTTGACACGTCTGGTTGCTTCATGCAACGCCAGATTGTGAGCGCATGTTTGTGCAATCTGTTGTTCTCACTGACGTCTACAGGAGACTGTCGCTGTTCATGTTCCTTCGTGAAATATGATACAGCAGGGAGGAAAAAACAATGAGACAGCGTGTGAGAGCAGTACGGACAACACGCTGGAGCAAGGGAGGGAGCTGTGCTATGAATAGAAATAGTGTGAAAATATGGAGTAGGAACAGCGCTAACCGTGGCCTATACGGGATTGAAATGTGCTTGCATGTGGGAGACTGAGAAAAGAAGATGGCGTGCATGGGAGTGTGTGTGTGTCCGTCGAGTTTCTGGGCTCTGTGTGAGTTAAACGCTGGCATGAATCAGGACAGACACCTCTGCCCCCGTCCTCCCATGGCTTGTCTCATCTCATTCATCAGTTTAGCATATTCACTGCTGCTGTCTATGTGTGTGTGTGTGTGTGTGTGTGTGTGTGTGTGTGTAACCGTGAGTTCATCCATGGATGTGCGCTTTCGACCACCTATTTGCTTTCTTTCGCTCTGGCCTGCACGAGTGCACGTGTGTGTGTGTTTGTGCATGTTTGTCTGCTGTTTGTTCGTACCATCTTATGAAGTGTCTGTCAGATGTTTGAAGCTTTCCTGTGGCGGATGCCTACACATTCTGCATGAGTCATCAAACACACTCCTATACACACACACACACACACACACAAACACACACACTCAAGCATATATAACACAGGCATGGAGGCAAAATAGACAGACTGCATGCCCTCAGCTGCATACACACACCCTTATACACACATATTACATTCACACAGGCCTCGTCAGTGAAACCTCATTCGCTCATTGGCTGCTTTTCTGCTCTGCACTGTTGTCCTTCTCCATAAAATCAGCCATCTGCCTCTTTCTGCCTTCTTTCACGTTCATCCCTCCGATTTCTGTTTTGTTGTGTTTGTGAGTCGGTTGTACTTGAACAGACCGAAGGCCGACCCTGCTCACATCTGATTGTAGATAGTTGTAAATAGTTTTCAAAGGACTAAATATTTCAGAGATGAGAGAAGAGAGGAGAATGAGTTCGCGCAGAGTAAAGGATGCTGTGGTGGGAAGGTGCTGTCACCTGCGTTTTCCTCTTTACAGGCAAAAGGGTCCAATCAGAAGCAACACAGTAAAAGTACCTCAAAAGAGAGCGACTTGATGCTTTGGGATTTCCCCTCAAAATATGCTGTAATTTTTTTCCTGCAAGAAAAACAACAAATTGACTTCAAAGGTGGAGATCTACAGTGATGGCAATTTTCCCAGATTTGGCTTAGGAACAGCAAAAGTTCACCTCAGTTGTTTGCCATCATTGAGGTAACAGGGTATCCACTGGTCATGTTGCTGAAGAGTCTCTTGTACAGCAAAGGCAAGGGAGCACAGTTCACATGTGTTCTTCCATAGCAGGATGGGAAACATGGCCCTGTGACGCTGAAACAAAGGGCAGTCAGTTAGAATCTCAATACACTGGAAAGGTTTCTAAGTCTATCTAAGGTTTGTTCCATAAACTCATTTCTACCAACGAGGGCAGGTTACAGTCCTGTCAAGTCGAGCTTTGTGTCAGAGGATCTGAAGGAAATCAGTGCTGGGCGATGAACGGAAACGGAAATTGCTCCCACTGACCCCGTTAACCTCTCCGGCTCACTTTTGCCGCCCCCACCCCCCTTTACAGTACATCTGGTCTGATTGCCTCAGATCCTCACAAGCTGTTTCTACAGACAGGGGGGCGTAAAGCGGGGGCATAAAGACTTTGTGGGTAATGTAGTCTGGTACTATCCTGTCGCTCTGGCCCTTCATTCCTGCATGGTCCCTATTGGTGTTCCAGCCAGCATGAGAACAAGGACACAAACTGTGAATCATCTTTGTATTTTTTAAATAAATTCCTCAGCAGCATTTATGGCTTCGGTTTTGCAAATGGTTTATTTCTTTTTAGCACTTATTGTTTTTTGTAAATGATTCTGTTGGTTTGGGGTTTTTTTCTGTTGGGACTTTTTTTTTAATTTAACTAATTATGATGTATAGATATTTATTCTAGCAATAGTCTTCCTATTAAGATATACTGTGCTGATGCATCCTCTGAATAACTGAAAATAACATATATATATATAGATGATAATAATAATCAAATCTGCAAAATGATTTTCCTAATAAAAATGTGAACTGAGGAGTGTTTCCTGTCTTTTTGATTTTGTACTTCTTGCTCGCAACTTCTATATGATGACTTGACCTCACCTGTGCATTGCAAAAAGAGGTTTTAATGATGACAATGTCAGTCGGTCCTCAACTTTGGTCCGGACTAAAAAATCTCAACTTTGATGCATTGCTATAAAATTTTGTCCAAACATTTACGTACCCCAGAAGATCAATCCTGATGACTTTTGATTATTCCCTGACTTTTCCTCTAGCACCACCAGCTGGTTAACATTGTTTGCTTTTAGTTAAAGTCCCCCTTTTCTCAAAAAAAAAGTGTTTTGCTTATTGTTACTTCACTTGGACGTTTGAGCTTCACTGTGCAGAATGATGTGCGTTTAGAAGTTAACACTAGAAGACGGTTTTCACATTCCTCCGCTGAAGGAGGAAAGTTACTTTGTGCTCACCGAAAATCTGAGTTTAAGGCGTTTACCTTCAACCTTTGGAATATCTCAACATCTACTGATGGATTGATCCCCTTACTTTTCCTCTGACGCCACCAACAGGTCTTCATTTCATTTTTTCCAATACTTTGGTTTAGAGCTGCAATGATTAGTCGATTGAGAGAAAATTAAATCGGTAACTACTTTGATAATCAAATGGGCCTAATTGTTTTAGTCATTTTTTAAACAAAAATGCTAAATATTTGCAGGTTGCAGCTTCTTAAATGTATATCCTTACATCTAAGAATGGCTTCCTGTGTCATACATGATAGTAAAATGAATATCTTTGGATTTTGGACTGCTGATCAGATAAAACAAGACATTTGAAGACGTCATTGTGCTCTCTAAAAAATTATAAAGGGCAAATAAAGAGAAAAAAATCAGATTAATTGATAATGAAAATAACTGTTAGTTGCAGCCGTACTTTGGTTTATGACTAATAACGTTAGACTACCTGCAAAACTCATGAAATTGTGTTTAGTGCCAATTAGCAAACGGCTGTAGACTCTCAGTCTTTTCTCATAGCTGAATTCACTCTGCAAAGAAAACCCACTCCTCCTTTCTCTCTCGCTTCTCTCCTCTTAACTTTCTAACATCTGCTTGGGGATGCTGTGCCCAGCATGGTTGCTATGGAGACGGTGTGACGTTGACGACGGTTGTCGCATCAGAGTGTGGTGTGACCCTGGTGGGGACAGAGATGCGTTACGACAGGCAGAGGTCTCCCATGCTGTTGCTGCTGCTGCTGCTGCTGATGCTGCTGCTGGACAACGCGGAGAGACGGCAACCCCTCCGCTGGATCTTAATGAGATAATCTTCTCGTCCACAAACACGTGTGCTTCTAGACATGTGGGAAAGACTGTGCAGCCTTATAGGTCAAATATAAGCCTACCAGCGCGCACATGACAGCTCAGACAAAAAAATAAAAAAGGTGTGTGTAGGAGGTGGGGGGGTGGGGGGGGTGTCACCTCTGTCAGCCTGAGAGCATCTTTTAGTCGTGACTCATGGGCTTCCACAGTTTAAAAAATGAAGCGCTCTCTCTGCTGTAATCCACTGTAACCCACTCCCTTCCTCAACACGTGAGGAAGGGAGGGTGGGAAAGTGGGAAAGGGAAGAGATGCAAGTGAGATGAGAGATGAAGGAGGGTGAGGAGGAGAGTCGAAAGGTGAGGAAATGAAAGAGAAATGTATAGGCATCAGCATAATTCACACATCAGTGGAAATGAGGCCAATGCGGTAGCTACTCTCTCTCTCTCTATCTCTCTCTCTATGAGTTATAAATAGATCTCCTGTGGTTATAATAAGCAGCTAGAAAAAAGGTTTCCATAAAGCCATGAAGAAGACATAGCTGAAGACTGGATACACCTCCATCTCTGCCAGCAATGGCCCCAAAACAAAGATACTGTGTAAAAATATAAGCCTTAGCCTTAGCCTACACATTAAACCTTTGTCCCCTTCGGCCTCCCAGCTGCCAATAATCATGCAGCAGCAGATGCAGCACGTTTAGCTCCGTGTGGAGGAGTGGACTACACAGCTAGGTGGAAACGGAGGATGCGTGTTTGCACCGGGGCCTGCCAGGAATAGAAGGAGCGGCCCACACCTCCCTGGAGAAAACGGTACTACAGGTGGGATAATGGCGCCATCGCGTGGCAACGAAACGCAATGCACCCATGTTGGAAAAAGTAATTTTACTGTAATGTACAGATCCAGGTGTGCACCTGAGAGGGATAAATATGTTATGGTTGCAACTAACAATTATTTTCATTATCAATTTCTCAATTAAATTGCTAAAAAAAACGCACCCTCATACTTTCTTACACACCACGATGACGTCTTCAAATGTCTTATTAGGTCTGATCAACAGTCCAAAATCCAAAGATATTCAGTTTACTATCATGTGGGACACAGAAAAGCTTCTTACCTTAACATTTAAGAAGGTGCAACAAGCAAATGTTTGCCATTTTTGCACAAATGATATTAAAACGATTATTATCCAATTATCAAAATCGACTAATTGACTATTTTTTGCAGCTCTAGTTAAATACAGAAGTAGAGAGCTGGGAAAAGGTTATAGTAGAGCTGCAAAATAGCTATTATTCTATGTCAAGCTTGCAGCAGCTAAAATAAACAGACACTGTACTTCATTTGAGCACTAACCTCAGTTTAAAATACAAATAATGGAAAATATATCAGGCAAAGCACTACAGTCTTCTGCATAGATCAGGTAAATCGTCCCTTATTAAATCTTGCCCAAAGAAGAAGATTATAAAGAGAAACTGAGATGGGGATTGTGCAACATAGGCTGCAACTCAGTGCCAGTAAGATTTCATTTATGCTTTATGCTAATGTTCACATTTTATAAGTCTAGAAAATATCTAAAGCAATATGATTCAAAGAATTTAAATGGAGAAACGTGATGTATCTGCTCGTAATGCAAAATATACTTATTCTCATCACTCAAAATATAGAATATTCACAATAAGGGGCAGGCATTTGTGTTAATTTTATACGCAATGAAAATATTCAGGCAGATTCTGTAGAGGAAAAAAATGTTATTACTTGCCTGGGATCTGAGCCAACAGCTACAATTTACGAGAAGATCACAGATTAGATCTGCTGGAGGAAGATGAAGCTATTCAAACATTCAGCCACTATACAGGATCCAATATTATGTCTTAGAGGAAATTACAAGTGTTAAAATGGCCCAAATGGTTCCAAGAAAAAGAAGTTTCGAGGGGATCCAGAAAAATACGTCTTTTGATTTCATTGTTAAATAAAGGTTTTCACACTGAGAGCAGGTAGATGAACACCTTTTATCAGTAAATTGTGAATGGGGCTTTCATTCATGCAAGTGCATCTATACCTATTCCCAAACTTACAGGGCTACAAGACAATTACCCTGAACTAAATTGATTATTTAAATTATACTCCATTGTTGAGACGAGCATGATTGGAAAACGTACACATTCAAACTCTCCTTGTTTAGAGGATGCGTTCATGTTATCTGCGTGAAATGTTTGTTTAGGAGCCCCTGGGCGAAAGCTGCTGTCACCGGATCGGATGGAAGTAGGGAGAAGGAGAGAGGGAGGAAGGGAGGAAGAGAAGGGAGGGGGAGCAGAGGAGTGGACAGACACTGGTAACGGAGGGGGAGGCGTTTGGCTCGGTAAAGACGGGGAGTGAACGAGCAGAGAGGGTGAGAAACCAGCGGATCTGGCCCTTTAAATCACCAATACAGCGCATTCGGAGGTGAGTTTGGAGATATTCGGGTATTTTTCTCCCTGTCTATTATAATTGTAACGCGTCTGTGCGCCTCTGCGAACCCGGCTTCTCGCCACCGAGGGCGGCTGCAGCGGAGAGGGGATTCATCAGTGTCACGAATCCGGATTTCCCCAGCCCTTTGCCGGCAGAGAGGGTGGGGAGGACCGGGGACAGGGTCAGTGGAAGATTTCCTACAGCTCGGCTGGACTCTGAGGACGCACAAGCCACTGTATCCAAAAAACCTCTGGATATAATATGCTGAAGTAGGCCGTATGCCGATCAATTTGCATAATAGCGGAACATAAAGGCATGCGCTCCAGTCTTCTGCCCATTGTCGCTGGATGGGTTTATATTGGCTGCTGGAGCCTGCCTCCCTCAAAACATGTCACCACCCTGCTCCCACGGCTAACAATCAGGGCCTATTTGCAGACCTGAAGCGGTCTAGTCTGGTCTTCACTTGGGAAAATATCTGTGGCTTTGATATGTGCACAAGGTCTGCTTGTGCTTGCGCGCCTGTGCGTATGCGTGTGTATGTATGCGTGCGCGCGCGTGCGCGCGCGTGTGTGCGTGTGGTGTGTGGATAGCCATGGGAGAGAGAGGACATGCTGTTCTATCCATCAAAATGCCCGCATTGTGTTTTCACACGGTAGAGCAGTGAGCAGGGCCTATAGCGGAGGACATGGCTCCGTACTGTAGGCCCGATCAGCGCTCAGGAGCTGCTAGGATCAATAAGGATTGATGCATTTTTGCGCGTCTTGAGAGCGGCGGTGGGATCGCTGGCTGGCTGGCTGGTTGGCTGGCCAGGGCCTGTCCAGCTCTGGTGATGTTTTGGTCCAGGCTAAGACAAATGAACAGCATAATACTGTAGGTTTAGCCTCTGTGCATCGGCTTCTAAAGAAAATGTTTTCAATTTTGGGGGCGTGTGAGAAGAGAGATGTGTCTACGGTGGGGTAGAAATTCATGTTTGTGCTGGGTTTTTTAAAGTGTACAGCTCACTTCTCTCAGCACGGAATGCGCCACAGCAGAAAGTTTGAAAAAATCAACAGGCTGAAGGAATCACGGTTTATAATATCCCCCCACTGTTGAAAAAAGTGGACATTTATTGCTTAAAGGTGTACTATCCCTGCAAGTTGTTTTTGCTTGTGGTACAATATGAAAACATAGTCTTCAGTTCTGAACAAAACTGCCAATTGAACTTCAGGGTAAAAGTGCAGTCAGCTTGTTTTAATGTCAGTTATGTGGTGAGGGAAGGTGCCACTTTTATTATTTTGGGGGAAGCTGATCATATAGGAGTTAGACAACAACATAAGAACACATTGCACTCCAAAACAATAGTCCTGCAACAAGCATTACCCTTGTCGAAGCTTGGAGAGTCCAATTTTTTTGTTGTTACTGATGTTGATTCATCTATGTGGTGATTTTGCACGTTGTAGTTTGTGCTGTTGTTTATTTGGATTGTGTTATATTGTCAGGAGTTGCTGCTATTTATAGGAATATCTATATTTTTTCTGTTGGCTGTCAGTTATGCTGCATGTGGGGGGATTTAGGGACACTCCTCAAAACCTGGCAGATAATGAGAAGTATACTGTACGTTTAGATGGAAAAGTATGTGTATTTTAAGGACAAATACTGGTCCCCACAAGTTAAACCATAACATTTTAGGATCTTCTTGGTTAATGCTAGTGTAAGGGTTGAGGTTAAACATTAGGGTTAAGGTTTTGGTTAATCTCCAGGGAATACATTTAAATCTCATAAGTGACATAAACAAGTTTTTACATAAATGTAGGACAAAATATCCACACAAGGACAGAGGAAAGAGAAAAATCTCTCGGTAGTGGGGGCATTTTGAAACTAACTAGTTAAGAGAAGGATTTGTGGGGTTAAGATTAGGATTAGGATTAAAATTAGGGTTAGGTTGTGAGACAACCAAAGAATGTTCTCATGAGTGTAATAACACAAACGTGCATGTGGAGACAGAGTCAGACAAAATTTCATCAGGTGTTTTAATGAAAGTCTGTTCACTTCTTCCGTCTTTCTTCTCTCTCTCTCTCTCTCTCACACACACACACACACACACACACACACACACACACACACACACACACACAAAAGCCCTAATTACAGACATGAATCTCTGAGCTACTCCACAGTAGGAGTAATTAAAGCAGGACTCTCCTCCCGGGAGAGAGAGCGACAGACAGAGAGACAGAGTGAGAGACACAGTCGTAACACGCCAGTAGTACTGTATGTGAGGAATATACGAGGTGTGTTTTGATCATATGCGCTGGCTGCTGCCTGTGACTCCAGCTGGGGGAAACTTCCATGCTGTGCTAAAAGAGAAGTGCGAAAGAAAGAAAGAAAGAAAGAATGAAAGAAAGAAAGAATGAAAGAAAGAAAGTGGAGGTTTATGAGATATGAGACACCACAGGTATCAAAAGATGTGTGCTGGATCACAAATTCAGGAATGTCCCACCATCTGATCCATTAAATGGTAGTACTGGTGATTTGTGATATAAAAAATGAGGTTGTGATGACAGATATTGTAATAAGGATGATAAGGTCAGTGATGACAGCTTGGTGTTGAAGCAAAATTCCAGTCCTCCTCCTTTAAAGGGCCTTAATGTGGTCCAACCAGCAGTTATCACAACTAGAAATTGTATAAGAAAGACACTTGCAGATTGCTGATTTCACTATCACAGCTTTTATCTTCTCAAACACCTCCCAAAATCTTAAATTCAACAAGTGTATGTGGGCTAATTGACCTCTTTAGAAGTCTGTGGCATCAAAGATCCCTTGGTATACACAACCGCACATGGAAACTAATATTTTTAATTGTATAAAATGTGAGTTGAATCATAGCTGTAGCAGCCAACTCACCTGTCCCTCTCACCTTTTCTCCTTCTACACAGAGACAAGCCAATGTGAGCTCAGCCGCCATCCAGCTCTGTCGTTTTGACCCAGTAACCGCTCTCCCGCCGCTCAGCTCGTCCTCTCCATCCCGTCATACTTGTGTTCAGAGAGAGTCCTGTCTGCACACCATCATACAGGTAACACTCTTTATATGTGAGTATCTATCTTTAAGTTGCATGCATTACATATAAGCTAAAAGCTTTAAGATTGTTCGGTGTGAATGACAAAGTTGATCTTATTATGTTGCTTTTAAAATATTTAAGTTCCATCTTTATTTGTAGTGTACATATAATTTCATTTTGAACAAGAAACTTCAATTTTTTGCTCTTTATGAGTGTTGCACCAGCATATAGTCACCTCACAGTGGTGCTGTAACTCTACAGCAAAGGCCATACAGTCACTTAAACAAGCTATTGACAGTTTTAAAGGTGATTAAGTTGCAATCAGTGCAGTCAATGCGATGTTTATATAAAGCATGTCAGTAAACCCAGAGGCTAATGTAAAACATAACTTAATTGTTGGCTATATTATGCAAAATCCTTCCATATGGTGCATACGACTGCCGAATTTCTAAAGAGGAAAATGTTTCATAGATAATAAGTGTGAGATGCCAAAAAGACAGCTGTTGGATTTATAGAGAGAAATCAGTGAAACAGTTAAATTAGAAACCAGAATGAAGCTACAGAAGCTTTCAAGTTGATCTGTTGCCGTCCAACTCACTACTGTTGTCCCCAGATTATTTTTGCCTGCAAGCTTTTTGTTTTATAGGCAACAACCAGCTGGCGAAGAAGTATCCAGATGCTTTACTTTTTAAAAGTAGCATTACCGCAATGTAAAAATATTCCATGACAAGTAAAAGTCCTGCATTGAAAATCTCATTTTGGTAAAAGTGCAGAAGTGTTATCAACAAAATATCCTTAAAGTACTAAAAGTTAAAGTACTCGTTATGCAGAAAAATAGTCCCTGTTAAAGTTTATTATTATATTGTATCGTTAATACTGATGTATTAATATGTGAGCATTTTAATGTTGTAGTCGGTCACGGCCAAGTAGTTTAATACAGCCTACTATTAAGTAGTTAAATCTATAAGAACCCATAATATTTTATAATCTCATTTAAGTAAAAAGTGCTATTTCCCTCTTTAGTGAAGTAGAAGTGTAGATTAGCATAGAATTAAAATAAAGTACCTCAAAACTGAAGTATGCAGTATGGTATATATATACTGTATTAATATAAATAAATTATAAATTACTAATATTATTATATTATATATATTAAATGTAAATTTTCAAGCTGATACTCTTTATTTCACCTTTATTTCACCAGTCTTGTTTTCTGCTGAGCTCCAACTCTTGAATGCATATTTGATTAAATCATCCATTACTGTCTGCATAGTAATCTCTTTTTCTCTCTCCCTCATTCAGTTTCCTCCTGTGTTGGTGTATTCTGATGGATCAGTATGTCTACCACTAATAATATCGCTCAGGCCAGGAAACTGGTGGAACAGCTGAGGATTGAGGCAGGGATTGAACGCATTAAGGTAGGATTATAGTTTACTCCTGAGTGTGTGTGTGTGTGTGTGTGTGTGTGTGTGTGATTATTCATCCATATCTGACCATAATTTCCCTCCGTCCCTACCTCTAATTTTCTCCTGTCCTCATTCTTCCTCCGTTCTCTTTTTCTGTTCCCCCTACTTGTCCAATTCTTCTCCACATGTCCTCCCTTTTCTTTCCCCTTTCTCTCTCCCTCTTGCCTCCCCCCGTCTCCCCTTATCTCCCTCTCCCTGCTTCCCTCCTCTCAGGTGTCTAAAGCAGCAGCAGACCTGATGAGTTACTGTGAGCAGCATGCTCGTAGCGACCCTCTGCTGGTTGGGGTTCCCACCTCCGAAAACCCTTTCAAGGACAAGAAACCCTGCATCATCCTATAGCTGCTTTCTGCTCCTCTTGCCCTCACACACACAAACACACACACACACAAAAAACACACATTCACGCATTTACAGACACACACACACTTTCAGTACTTAAATTGATCCCCAGAACTCCCAGACACACACATGCAAGCACACACACTCGAAGCAGCCCTGCTCAATCTTACAGGGCTCTGCTCTCTATATCCAGTATCCACACACACACACGGAAACACACACACTCCCAAAATAGCCACTCTGGAAACGCGCCATACCCCAGAGCCACAGCTAGGGGGCAGGTATCATGTGCTCACAGTGGCTGAGATCAGTATATCACTGAGTATGATCCAAGGTGCTTTGGTAATATTCATATATGCTGGTAAATTAACTACAAGTGTTAGCTTAACTTGAAAAGGGATTTGGACATTAATAATCAGTAGGAAACCGGATTTTTGTTCCTTTTTTTGTCACGAAATGAGGGGTTGGGTAAAAGATGGACAGCTGTGCCATAGGCAGGGAGTGGGAGGATGCATGTGGGCAACAGAATGGGCGGTAGGCGCTCCTGCCAACCGTGCCAAACACGACCTGGTGTCTAATTTAAAGCTCAATAATCGCTTCTTTTGTTTGTGGGAGTTGAAAATTCACCAGGTCTGAGAGCTTTTCTCTTGGACCTGCCTGTGCTAAACCATGGCAGGTTATTTCGGAGCGACTGGCTGAAGCCTTTGCCTTTATCGGGCTAGCATGTTCCAACCCAAACCTGTTTTAACAGACCTTCTCTGCCTGCAGTGGCTTCACTATGGCCGTCTGCAGCCTTTGGCCAAACCTCCAGCTGTGCCAACCTGTACAGAAAGCCGTCTGTAGATGCTGATCTGCTGTCACTGATTCTGTTCCCCACTGCAGTTTATGAGGCTGCTGTTATCGGCAGAAATGTCTGTGCTGACATCAGATCTGCACCTACAGAATGAGGGGAACATAGTGAACCGCTCTACACAGAAGTCAAGCTATTAACCCCGGACGTTTACTGCATTTTTCTTAAGAAATACTTGTTTGTGAACTCAATGTATGTTTTGATATTTTGTTGAAGCATTACTTAACAGATAGATAATACTGTACATTTTTTTGGATTGTTTTGCAGTACTTTTGATGTAGGTGTTGCCCCTGGCTGATCATGTTTCTGTTCCTGTGCGACGTTAAAATGCTCGTGTTGATGAAACAACAGGAGATTTGGTTTGGAGCCAGGGGTAATACCTAAGCTGATACCTGCTAGGATCTTAAACAAACGTTTCTACTGTACATCAAGCCTCCCTGTGCTTTACACTGAGAGAGGGCGAGGTCACAGACTGACCACACCCGAGTGTCAGTCTGCAAGGACTGCAAGGCTGGAGGAGGAAGTATAACTTATAGCCGTCCCAAAAAGTAAAAATGAAGCTGTCCCTTTCCTGCCTTCTCTGCTTATGTTTGACTCTTTTAATTGGCAGTTGTTGTATGGTTATCTTAACCTGATCACTTGCAAAGACGGAGGTGCTTGGAGCATTTTTTCTTTGTTCTGTTTGCCTCTACAGTGGAGAAGGTACATATGTATTGTTTTAATGCAGAATAATCCTTGCTTTAAATCATATAAGGAGTAAATATTACCTGGCTTCCCGGTCCAACAGCTCACTTAAATATAAGCTGGGACCGGTCGGCGAAAAGCCAGCGGCCCCCACTTCTCGGTTTCCTCTCTCCTGTTTAACCTCTCCTCCACAAAGCTCTCCTCCTCCTCTCTGAAAAACCAAACTTGATTGTAAAAACTGAAGATGAAGAGAAAAAAAAAAATGAAGTTAAGAGAAACAAACTAAGTGTACAAACTTTCTTTCAGACATGTGCAGAAGTGATAAGTTGAAGAGTAGCTGTTTTGGGTTTATTTTTGAGTTTCTTCTTTCTATGGAGTCCATGGAACCTGGTCAGTTGAGTATTACCCTGTACAGTGTTTGTAAGATACAAAATCTAAACACGGAATCCCCTCTGTGGATGTTCGATTTTTTTAGTACTACTTATTCTGTTTTGTCAGTCAGGATTCTGTCTGTCTCCATTTTTTTTTTTTTTTTTATTGTCATTCGGGTTTTAGAGGCTTGCGATAGCGGAGGTTGGTTTTAACCACAGATATAAATACAACACCTGATCAGGATATATAAAATAAATGTAAGATAGAAACACAAGCTCCTGGTAGGTTTAGGATCCATATCCTGTTAGAGGATGAATCAACATCGGACCTCATTCCAGTGGAAAGAACCAACCTGCGATCTATCCTTTAACACCAGAGCAGCCCACAGTTTTTAGGGTTTTTTTCTCCAGTGTTGGTTTTTCGGTGGGCGACAGACAACTAGGACAACACACATGTACACATGACACACACACTCGCTCTTGCAGCTGCTTTTCAGGTTAAGGGATGATTGCTAGAGGTCAAAGGTTAAAAGTGCTGTAAGGCTTGGCATTGAGAACTGGTTATTTGCTGAAAGAAGGGAGCTTTGTGCCATCATATTTACATTTTTAGCATTCAGTCGAGGCTTTTGTAAAGAGTGAACATACAGTGACAGAGCAGGGTGGGGTCATTTGGATGGGAATTATGGCTGCTGATGGACTGTCATGGAGGTTGAAACCCCTGCTTTTCTCTTCTCTAATCACTAGATCAATATGGTCCACCTGCTACGCTGACTGTTGGGAGTTTTTTGGAGGTGGTGAGAGTTGAGCAGTTGTTTGTGTCTTCATGGGTCCACACATGCTTCTGTGTGCGTGAGAGTGTCAATTATACAGATACGTCCGGTGATATTCTGTATTTGTTTCACTGTCATTAAATCCCCTGAAAAGACCGAAACCAACAAGTAATTGATCCAACTAACAAGACCCCAGCTGTTTTAGCTGTTGTTGCTGTTATTAATTATTTGACCTTTTTTTAAAGTAAAGTAGTAAAGTAGTTATTTGTGACCTGTTTTTAAAGATGTCTCAATAGAAACGAAAACAGGGCTGAGAGTCTTTTCATGGGATACACTGAAAGTACAAAAATGTAGAATATCACCAGCATTATTCACTGAAGGCTGGCAGCCAGCGGGGAACACGCTGCAAAAAATATTCACCTCTAATAGCGATTCAGTGTTGACCTAAGTATTATTTTTCTTTATACAAAATACACAGTTCCCCACTTTCTGAAATAATAGCGTATTATTAGAGTACCAAATTGACAATATGTTGAAATAAGGTACCTCCCTGACAGATTTGGGAGCTTTTCTTAAAATATATATATAACTTTTTGATGAAATTCAAGATTAAATTGCTCATTAACATCCCTGTTTTCTCACTTGGTCGCAACGATGGCTCGTGATACAAAGCACTGGCTCATCTCTCATTTGCTTTTCCAAACAGAGAGAGCAGGCCATTCCCAAAGTACAGAGAGAGCAGGAGCTGGAGAAAGGCCAAAGCGAGGGCTGAGGGTGCGTGTGTATTCATGTGTATGTGCGTGTGTGTGGGTGTGTTTCGGGTGCTAGCTTTTGTTAGCTGAAAAGGATGATTTGGCAGAGGTAGGCGGAGAAGAGAAAATAGAGATGCACGCATGTGTGTGTGTTAAGTGTGTGCCAGTGTGAGAGAAGCACAGTGTGCAAGAACACACAGTGCCTCCAGTGCTGTGCAGAGTGTCACATAGTAATGTTACAGTACTGCAGCCCTGCAATTCCAGGTCAGGGTGAGTCTTACCGAGGGTGAGGTCATGTTACGCTGTGTGAGTCAGAACAACATGTATGGTCTCCAATTGCTCTTTTTTACCGGTCAGAAGCATTTTGAAGAAGAGTAAAAATGGACAATATTCTAAAATTATTCAGTTCAAGTGTGGGAAGCTGTTTTTGATGTAATGACTAATAACAACTTTAGCTGGCAAATTCACAGATTTTAAAAAAAACAACTTCTCTTTCTGTGTGGCTCAATCTGTTTCTCTGCAACATCATATTAGCAGCAGTTTATTGTCACAACTCATTTAAGCCTTAGACATCTAAAGGAATAGTTAAACTTTTTGGGAAATACAATTACTCACTTTCTTGCTGAGAGTTAGATCAGAAGATTGATACCGTTCTCATATTGGTAGATTCAATAGGCCTATAAGGCCACAGCCAGCAGCTTAGCTTAGCATAAAGATAAAAAAACGGGGAGACAGCTAGCGTGGCTCTGTTACAAGCCACCTGTAAGTTACTCACTAATTAACACGTTATATCTGTTGGGCCGTTGCCAAGCAACCAGCAGAGAATCCTAGAAGTCACTGCACCCGGCCAAGAATCAGTCGGCCACATAACCCACCACAAAACCGCAATTTGCCGTTTTTATACTTCAGTGTTCATACGTATTAAACAAATGCGTTCATTAGTGAGGTTTAGAGGTGCATGTTGGTGGATTTTGTGACCTTCGTTTCCAGTCTGTATGCTAAGCTAAGCTACCTAGCTGCTGGCTGTAGCTTCATATTTAGCATACAGACATGCAGATATCATGGTGTCCTTTCACTGACATAAAAAAAGAGCAGTCAGCCGAAGAAATAAAATAACTACATACTGAAAGTTGTGTGCAAATTGCAGGTAGAAAGAATCACTAACCTGGGATCATTTTACTTTTGCCCCTTACCTGTTTTATGATTGAGGAAATAACTGATTGTTAGTGTTCAAGGAAGGGAAAGCAGTTCCTTGTAATTTATCTGGAAGGTGCAGCTAGAGTCGATAAGGATTACAACTGCAAAGAAAATAAATATACATACCAGCACACATACACCCTGATGTTGTCCTGAAGATGTCTGACAGATGCTATTTTTTATCATCATTGTTTTTTCAATCATTCCATAGCTGGTTGGGCTTACAATCAGAAACAGCCGATCTGAATCGCTGGTTTGGCTGACAGTTTGTCTGATTGGTTGGTTGTTAGTTTGCCTTATAGTGGCGTATATTGTGTTAATGCTGGTCTTGGGGTTATCAGATCAACAGAATGAACAGTCTTAAAGTAGAACACATGGCTCGAGATGGAAATCCACTGGTGTTGTGACACAAAGCGAGCCCGGTGAAATTAATTTCTGGTCAGGTGGGGAGAGTTGAGGCTCCTCACTGGTTGACTTTCATATCAAACATCACTGAATCGGCTCTGAGCCCTTCCCGAGACTCATCTTTTGTGTTCTGATCTCCTGTGTATGCATACAGTATATGTATCTTTTTGCCTTGATTGATTATGAAGAAAATATATCTATTTTTTGTAACTGTTCTCTGATGTGCCATAACTCATGTTTTCTTGCACACTGTTAATATTTTGTGGATATTGCTGTTAAAAAAAGATGATATTGAGAAGTAGATAACATTAATAAAAATATGATATAATAACAAATGCTCTTGTGTATTTTTTATTTTTATTTGCAGCAGTTTGTTGGTCATCAGTTGGTGCAATACATTGCTCACAATTAAAATATCTCAACAACTATTGCATGCAGTGCAACTAAATTTGGCACAGATGTTGATGGTGCCAAGAGGATGAATCATATTGACTTTGGTATTCCCCTGACTTTTACTCTTGTGCCACCAGCAGCTCAAAGATTTCATATATCATGTGAAATATCTCAACATCTACTCAATGGATTGGCACACAATTTGGTGCAGACATTCACGGTTCCCAGAGGATAAATCCTAATGGGTTCAATGATTTTCCTGATTTTTCCTCAAGCACCACCATGAAGTTGACATTTGCGGTTTAAGTGAAATGTCTCAACAAATATTGGATGGATTGTCATGAAATTTGGTAGACATTTATATCCCATTTAAGGATGACTTGTAACAACATTGAGGTAATTCCTTCATATTTCATTTGTCCAATACTATAGTTTATGACCAAATGCTTGAGAAACTAATGACACCATCAGCCTCAGCTATGCTCAGTGTTAGCAAATGTTACCAAGCTAACATACTAAACTAAGATGGTGAACACACAACTGTCATCATTGTGAGCATGTTAGCATAGCTAATATTATTTGTCTTTGTATGCTGTCTGAGTGGGAGGGTCAGGCTTTTTCTCACACTGATTGCAAAGATACACAAATGCACATGGACAAACCTGCATACTGGCCAAATGGGTACATAATGTGCAGTGCAAAGATGAAAACTGGTTGCACAAAACAAAGTAAACAAAGAGCACAGCAAGGTGAAGCCATTTCGAAGGAATGTCATTGTTACAAGTCTCCCGTCTCAGGCAGTCTCTCTGCCCTTTGAAGCACTGCTTCAACAGTCACGAGTCTCCTCCAAGTTTCAAACCATACCCCCACTGCCCCCTCCCCGACCCCTCAGCAAGCCAAAGCCAATCAGATTTTGGGTGGATGAATCTGAGCCAATCAGAAGTCAGTCCCCTCACCAGTCACTCCCCTGTCAGCTGATCGTAAACAAATGGGAGGTCCATGTGCACTGAATGTTCCCTCTCTTCAGCTCAGCCTCAGAGCTGTGAACAAACATGTGAGAGCAGAGGGCGGAGTGGAGAGCAAAACAGAGTGAAGGGAGGGCAGAGGGGAGAATAAAACCACTTGTACTTAGTTGCAAGAACATCTTGCTACCTGATCATGTGCAGATACTGTGGCATGGGTGGGGTTACACCCAGAGTAATTTTCACATGCTTCAGCTTTTGAGCATGCACTTGCAGGTTTAGCAGCATCATGTGACATAAAACATGCACACAACTATCATGCAAATGTACAAATTAAATCAAAAGTGTTGACAGGCAACTTGGATCTTCCCTCTTTCTCCCCGACTTGTAGGGACAGTAAATCTGCATTAGCTTGTTTTGCCCGTTTGTTCCAATACAACGAGTTTCTGTCTCCACCCCAGTTTCTCTCTGGTTGACTCATGTTTACTACAAAAGGAAATCCTGGCTGACGATTTGTAGGGCTGACAAAGACATCACCCCAAGCATGCATGTTTTTTTCCATTACTCCAACCTCAAATGTAAAATGTAGTTGTGTGACTCAGCTACAGCTCCTGTTCCATGACGCATACATGGCTTTAGTTTTGAAATCTGAGCAGGAACCTCTTCAAACTGATGAAGCAGTCAATCATTTATGAACAAAATAATTTATTGACTTTGTTGACAGAGCACAAAATTAGATCATAAATAACTACACAACTGATATGATCAATAAATTACCGGTGTACCATTGCTCACACTAGTTTAACAGCATTTTATTAAAAGAGGCAGCACTCTTGAAGGCACAGATATAAAGTCTCTGGTTTGTTTTTCAGTACAATGAGATTTTATAGTCGACTTTTGTCCCTCAGATCAGATAATATAGTTCATCCTCTGACCAAAACACATCATGTTCTGAGCCCCTTTTGCAGTTTTTTGGACCTGCAATGCCAACAAATCCTGTGCAACTCCAACATAATTTCCATTTCAGTTTCCATGGAGACGATTCCTCTGCTGCTCATTTCAAGAACACATACACACAGGCTTCACGCCCAGTCTTTTCTAAAGAAAGACACAAGTGTTGTACACGCATACCACACACTCAAAACACAAACACACCTTCTTTCCAAGGACTCTCCCATTTCAGAATACTCAGGAATGTTTGGCATAGTTTCACCATTGCAGCATTCCTGTCCAGTCCAGAGAAATACACAGGTCTTCCAGATAATAGTTGGGGTGTGGAAGTTTTGCTCTCAAAGCTACTTCCCCTTATTGATTACCGCCACACCTCATAAACAAGTGGATGTCAAACAGAAACTTAAATTTTGTTTTACTGACAATCTAAAAACAATTTGGCCTGGATGCGAATCTGCTTTTTTTGTCTTTTGCGCGCAACACAGATTTTAGAAACCAGTCTCCTCTTGAACTGTGTTCATGAGCCCTTGAATGGGAGTCCGTGGTTCCTGCTTGTCATGTGTCAGGATAGCCCGTCTCACTCCACTCCAGGCTATCCCTGCATGAGCTGCAAGAGATCCTTCAGTTCATCTGTATCTGAACCCAAAAAGAGCTCCTGTGTTTATTGATGTGTTCGGGCGCCAGACCCTTCAGCGTTCCTGCAGGACCAGTTCAGGCACCCACTGGTTGAGGCGCCGGCTCTCCTGGCAGTAGGTCCCCACTTCTTGTAGCCTGCAGTGTTCAGCCTGGGGGTTCTGCAAGGGAAACATAAACATCAAATTCATGTTCAAATTTAGTCTGCAGACAGTGTTCGTAATTCACAAAGAAAAACAAAACTACAGAAAATTACAGATAAGTAGTTGAAAAGTTACAGAACGTGCAACACCAGAATATGACACAATATTTTAGCTACTGCATGGAATTCATCTCTCATGATAACTGCATGGCGTATAGATTTGCAACTGCCTTTTAGTTACATAAGAGAGGGCTGAGCTGAGTCAACACACCGTAACCAGCATGCAGTGGAGGTCTCTGTGCTCTTCTTGGTTTCTGTTGGCATCAACAGCTCCCAGTAGCTGCTGGAGCCGCTGAACCCCTGAAACTCGCAGGATGGTGATGCCGCTGTCACAACAGAACGACTGCAGCAGGGTAAAGTGGATCTGCAGAGCCACGTCGTCTTCACCGTCTGCTGCTAGAACGCACAGAACCACGCTATCTGGTTCTCTGAGGAGAAAACAGAAAGGCAGAAAATGATGAGTTTTTGGTAGGACACGTGTATTCACATGTTTGCGATGCTTAGGGGTTGCAGACATAAAGGTTGGACAAAATTATCCTCTGAAATGGAACAATAATTCAACTCACGCATTAAGAAGTTTAGCTGATTCATAGATGCCAACAGTTAAGCAGTCTTGTTTCTGAGCTGTCACCAGCAACTCCTCCAGAGCCAGACCCACAGACTGCACCCTGAGAGGGAAAGAGAGGACAATGATCCTTTTGTATTCTGCAATAAAACTAAACATAGGTCATGTCAAATGCCTGTAGCAGTTCTTTAATACATAGGGTCCATTATTGTATTCATCAATTTTATTACATGATGTTAAAATACCTTTTTAACTAGTAACAAAGTCCAAGAAAAGTAACACAAAAAGCTTTCATCAGTTATTAATATATCCTCCAGTCACACCAGTGATGGTTGTATGTGGATGATTGTGATAAAATAAAGCCTCATATAAATATACATCGCATGGTCCACATACACAAGCCTTGCTGCAGGCTATGCATGCATGTGCACGATTGCGCAATCAGTTAATACCAAATGCTAATGAGGGTATACATAGACATACATATTTCAGTCTACTCTGGGTTCAGTGCAGGGTTGCAGTTGTAGCAATTTAGATATCAAGTAGCCTATTTGATAATCAAAATCTCTGCACTCCAACAGGATAAAGCTCACAAAGCGTAGTTTAGATCAGCCTCAGCAGTTCAGGTAATGCAGGGGTCAAAGGACGAGAAACATTCCTGTCCAGCAGCACATGATGGCCCTCCACATGGCTCAGACAGCCATAAAACTATCCAAGTCTGACAGTGGATGTAAAAAAGAGCAAACCTCACCTGTTCTCGATGACGCTGGGCGCAAAGCTTTCCTCGGGAATCATGTTTGCAAACCAAAAATTAATCCCAGTGAGACAGATGTCTGGTGATTTGAATATTCCTTCAGCGTATCCAATGTGCGCAGAAGTGTTTCTGCAGCGTTTTTGTTGTTGGCAACGTTGCGACACACTCTTTATACCGGGGCTGCGAGGAGGGCGGCACCGAAACTACACCAGTTTTGCAATTGGCTCAAAGGAAATCCCAACGTCTCTCTGTGTCATGTGGGCTCGTTGTGTATTTATTTGGTTGCGCTGAGTGATGTTTTTACACAACATGCGAATACTTTGCAGTTTTCCTTGTCATTCTGGCTTGATGATCTATGTGATATTATGCATAAACAAATACAATGAAATAATCCTCAGATAAATCAGGCACAGAAAAATACATTTATTGAATGTTGGACCATGAAATGCAGTCGTGCGACTTTGATTTTTCCATAATATCCCAGAGTTTCCATAACTGAATCCAAGTGATTTTGAAATTATGACTGACATCTAGTGGCTGACTGAGAGAAAGAAAAGTCAGTATAATCTTCTCACAATTGTTAAACTGAAAGTCAAAAGAGTCTGAAATCAAAAATACAAATCAGCCATACATGTTCAAGAATATCAGAATTACCAGGCAATCGTGATAAAAGTTAATTAAAATTAAACCAGCGATAATATGAAAAAACAAACAAACAAACAAACAAAAAAGCCTAAACCTGTACTTGGCAAAAAAAATGAGTAAAAACACAACAGCTGAAGTGGTTTAAATCGTCAGTTCACCCAAATTGCACCAAAAAAGTGTTTGCTGATATTTCAAGACTTCTGCCTCAAATTGACAAAACAATCTCAACTCAAGGGCAGTTTATTAGCTTTTCTGGAGCTTTCAGTCAAATCACATCAATTTTATCAACAGTAGTTTGCCCAGTTGTCATGGAAACCATGGACATTTGAAGACCTCTCATCCATGTTGGTTAAAGAGTTGAGTTGCATTCTGAACTTTGGAAACAGCAGCTGACAAAATAATCTTTCTCTGTCCAATTACTGGCTGTTCTGGAGACTTCAACCATATCATATGAACTCAGCTTTTCCCTCAAAGCATTGAAAAATAACATTCTGCTGTAGAAAAAGAATCTAAAAAGCATAAAGATTATGGAGTATCAGTCACCAGGACATTATTTAGGTGAATTGTCCCTTTAAGTAAATCCAGCATAATGCACTTTATTTGATCCTGTTTGTTGTCAAATGACTAAACTGCAGCAAATAAAAACATCTACATAAAAATTGATACATTTTTGCACAGCCATGCATTTCATTTAACATGTGATGTCTATCTTTCAGACAGCCTGATGTTCACAATGCTTTTGTAAGACTGGCTGGAGATGATCACTGGATCTGTAGAGCTCCAGCTGATCATTCACTTCCTGATCCTCAATGACCTGGTTCTCGAAGAAGCTGTCTGCGTAGTTGAGCATCTGCTCCACAGCAGAAAACAGCAGTATGTCGGTGTTCAGGTCCAGTTCCAGCTCCTCACTGTAGTTCTTCACCGGCAGCACATAGGACAAGGGGATGCCCAGAGACTCACTCAACTCACGGGCCTGAAAAGCAGCCACAGAAATGTACATACATCAGGGAGTGAATGCCCATTTCTCATCATCATAATCATTACAAATACCACCTCAACAGCAAGCTTCTCATCCTTTATAGCTAGGATTTGTTATGATCTCAACATGATGACCTTATGGAGGTTATCTAAAACCATTACCTTCCTCTGAATGTAAGCACTGCGATAAACATTCTGCAAGTCTTCTGCCACGAGCGGACAGGCTTCATCTACTTTGGTCATCAGAAGTATCTGAGGAATGCCTATAAGAGATCAGAAGAGGAGGGAGATCAGATCGAAATAGAGGAAAAGACAAGATAAAAGCTTACTGATCCTTAGAGTTGATGCAGCAGAAAAAGAAAGTGTGGGAAAAGTTACACTAATAAAACGTAAATATATGAAGATATACAAAGTAAAATGGTGGATCCATTCTGGAAATAACATTATTCTCCTGCTAACCCAGGAGGTTGGTCTTTTTCCGGATGGCAGCAAACTTGTCCAGCATTTGTTTGGTAAGAAGAGAGACCTTGCAGGTGTCGACCATGTAAACCACACAATGAATCATGTCTTTCAGAGTTGCATCCTTCTTGAAGCCGGGAGCGTTCTCCGTGAGAGGCGTGGCAGTGCTAAACTGAAGGACGAACAAAGCAGAGACAGATTCATTTGTTATTATTCTCTCAGTGGAAATTCCTAAGCTTTGTGAGGGTGTGGGAAGGTAGAAGACCTGGTAGCGATCCTTTATGTGACCCTTGTAGATGTTGACTAAGTCGTCAATGTCCAAACCAGCATCAGCGTTTTCCTCCAGCCCCATTGTGTCGCACAGGATCAGAGGAACTGCTGCACCGCCTTTCCCTGCCTTGATAGTATAGGTACGGAACTACAGAAGAGATACAAAATGTAATTTAATGCAACACTGTATAGTTTACTGTAGTTTACATTCATATAACCTATGCAAGGTAATCATCTTTCAAATATATGTGTCTTGTTTCATATGTCACCCCTGAGAGAGTTCCTCTCTCTTGTTTTGTAGCTGTCAAACCTGCACTTCAACCTCCATATTGCAAACAAAGAAACTAATTTTACCTGCAACATATCAGCAGTATCAGAAATAGTAAAACTTGTGCAAGTACCTGAGTGGTCACACTCTTCCCTGCTGTACCAGCGATGGCCTGGGAAGTCATATTGCCTCGAAACGCTGAGTTGATGGAGTTGAAAAAGCTAGACTTCCCAGCTCCAACGGGGCCCACCAACAACACCCGGGCTTGTTGCACTGTTTTTATGTCAGGCTTATAGTTCTTAATGGCCTTCATTAACTGCTGCTTTCTCCTACAAGCGACAGAAATAATATGGACAATATTTACAAGTCTAGTAGTATCCATTAGCTACATAGGATTAGTTTGATGTATATGTTTAATGAAAAGAGTTTAAAGGGGACATATCATGCTTTTTGTGATTTTCTTTCATTTATATACTGTTATAGTATCGGATGTCTATGTTAAACATAGTGAAAGTTCCAAAACTTGAAGTGAACGAATGTAAGAATGCCGCCTTCAAGTCAAAAGCCCAGAATTCAGCCTGCTCTGAACGCTCCGTTTGCTTCTTCATCATGATAACATCAGATTGTTCATGCATGTCCACAAATGGCCACCTAGCAACAAACTTAGCCTAGCAACAACCTTAGCCTTTGTTGTTAAGCTCAAGTTGTCAACTTGCATAATTCAGGTCAGATTCTGGCTTGAACATGTATGGATGTATTTAAGAAGTTTATAATCCAAGTACAAGGAAACAAAGTGAAATCCGGCTACTATTGTTTGTTTATGTAGCCTCCTGAGCTGGCAGGAGTCTGCTGAGGGGCAGCTTTTGGGAACTGATGGGCTGCATAAAAGGCCACTATAATATAAATAAGGATTTTTTAAACTGTAAATAACAGAATGATATACTAGTAGAGCCCCAGAATAAAATATGGGAAATGTGCATGATATATCCTCTTAATACCAGGTTAAAGACATTAGGAAACTGGTTGACAAAATTGTGCCACTTTTAACAACTAAGAGGTACCAGTAGATGATAAATAAATAAAAGCACTGCTTCATGTTCTAATCTGGATATTAAATTACTTTAATCATCTACTTGAGTCACAGCTTTTATCATGACCTAATTCATTATGACTTAAGTTGCCACAGATTTCGACATACTCAGCAGTCCATTGGACGTTCCTCCAGGGTTTGGCCAAGAGATCTCCCAAACCTGCAAGTGGAAAACAAAGGTATTGTCACATGATTGGTTATTTTATTCTAATGCTCAAAGTTAATTCATAAAATCAACTTTGACAAAACAGTGTGAATTTTAGTCACCATTTAAGACGCCTTCTATATTATGTTTCATGAGAGAAAGTATTGTCACACACCTTCAACTCGATACACCTCAAACTCAGTCAGTGCCAAGTTTCCTCCATGCATCGCTGCAGCTTCAAAGTTAAAGCCTGTCCCTGGTTTGCACTGGAACTCAGGTTTGTCCTCATGCAGGAACACTAAGGCACCAAAATTTGGACCAGTTGGTACATCTGTGAAAGCACACTGGCCGGTGATTATCGCCACCCTCAGAGGCTTGTTTACCCCCGCACTGATGCTGTAGAGGAAAGCACCGTCGTCCTTGACGCCCTCTCCGCTCTGAGTGTAGTCCTTCGAGGTGTAGGCTCCGAGGACAAACCCAGCAGCATTGTAAGCAACAATGACAGTGGGACCCTGTTTGTCACAGCGGCTGTGAAAAGCAGCAGCAGTGAAGCAATGAACACTGGCTTTGTAGAGCAGGTGAAGTCTGACATGACCAAAGAGAGACAGCAGCTTCTTCTGCTGATCTTCAGTCAGGCTGGATGTGACCGCTGACATGATGGAGACTGTCCTAACAGATCAGAGGATGCAGCACTGTGATTACACATTATGGTTTATTGCAAGGTCCCTTCCAAAAATAGCATGTTGTCATGTGTCATTTACACCTTTTTTTTCTTTCTTTTTTTAATAAAAGCAGCTTCACATCACTTCAACATAACAACAGATTGACTAAACCAGCTAAATGACAAACAACATCCTCCATGTAAAAAGCCATATACAGAAAATGAAAGTAACTCCTGATTGTCTTTCTTGATCAGACAGACATGTCTCACCCTGCAGAAAATTCTCATCCTCACACTGTTGAGATTTGATGTTTCACCATGACAGAGGAAGATACTATAACTTTATTGTAAATGCTCCAGTCTGCACCAAACTCTACATGTTTGATAAGACTCCCGGCCTAAACATGTCTACATGACAATATTCCATCAATGAAGCAAACTGGCTGAATAGCCCCCCCCCCCCCTACAAAATTTCAGTGAAGCAGCCCCAGCAGCAGGCAAAATAGTGGACAAAGGAAGTGATGTTTATCTCCTTCTTGCACTGTCTGAACATACTTATTGTCTGACACTATTTGACGTCTCTATACACCTGACAGTACACATTTCAATCAAACTTTGACCAGGTCATGTGGGTTGAATGTCTTTCCTTTTCTAAAAATAGACTTGATGAAAATTAGGAAATTAATTTGTTTTAGACACAATCTCACTATGCTTCCATATTGTCTGTTTCTCATAGTGTTACCTACTGTGCACTGAAAGTCTACCTTACAACACACATTACATAGTATGTTCTCAACAACATAAACTACAACATGCCTTTATTTCGCAGGTGTGTTTGTTACTTTGTGGATGTTCTCTAGCTCCAAATAGCTTCGCCACTTCATGCACTGTCCAAAAAACGCCTGTGTATGAAGTCCACGTGCAGACCCACCGACCATGGCACAGCCCATCTTGCATGGGGCACGAGGGCATCGATGCTTGCAGCTTAAATTTGGTTTTGGTTTTGGTTTTGTTCTGTTTCGGGGTTTTTTTGTTTTGCTTTTTGTTTTGTTTTCTTTTGTTTGCATTCATACACACACCCCATTACAGTTATTATTGTTATTTACTTTAATAAATCTCTATTAATGACATAACTAATTTGAAGGCTTAAACGGGAATTTTTCTAAAATCTTACAATATTCAGTATATATGAATTTTAAATTAAATTCACTGAGTATTTTTATCACATGAGATAGTGGACAGTCTATTTGGATAGTTCTTTGAGGTTTTTCATTTACACCTTTTTTCTCTTTCTTTTTTTTTTTTTTTTTTAATAAAAGCAGCTTCACATCACTTCAACATAACGACAGATTGACTAAACCAGCTAAATGACAAGCAACATTTTCCATGTAAAAAGACTTATACAGAAAACGAAAGTAACTCCTGCCTTGTTACTGCGTGCCCACTGGACAAAATGCCTCATAAATCAATTTATCGTCTATAGATAAGGTAATCGAAACCGGACCTCCAACACAGACTTGTCTCCTCTGCAGGTAGTGGATGCAGTTAGATGTTAAACTCACCTGTAGTAGATGTGCAGTAGATGATGGTTGGTGGTTGCTGATGTTGTTCAGTTGTGTGTTTCTTCGTCGAGGTTCAAACAGAAGTGAAACCTGTTTGTGTCCCAAGGCGTCCTCTGTGAGTTTTTACGTTTTTTCCAATGTTAAGTCAAGTGCAGGAATCTTAAAAGAAACTGAAAATGAGACCTTCTCAGAAAAAGTCATATTCCCCAGAACTAACCATGTAGAGGTTTTCATTTTCATGAGATATGTTTATGTGACTACCTCTGTTACCTTCTGTGCAACAGCTACTACTGTACATCATATGCAGTCTCATTCACTTATGTAATAAATCTTAAACTATTCAAAAAAGTTAACACTAGATTTGACTGAAAAAATTGGACCTGGATTTTATATCAGATTTGATCTGGATTTTGGTCCAGAAAGTGAAGGTTTAATCTTTTAGATTGTCCTTTATTTGTGTCATGTAGAGACTTCATGTGTTTTTAATCATAAAACTCACAGTCACTGCAATGAGCAATGGTTCTCCTCATACACAGTCAAATTTAAAAGCACCTCAGGATTTCTATTAATTCTAGTTGGCACTCTCAGGTATGTTTTTCTTTGCTTATCTTTTATATTTATGGTGTTTTGCATATTCATATGTTGAATGTTGTGCTGCCTGTCCTGCACTATGAGCTCAGAGGCCAAAGTTAAGTTACAGATAACAGTTGTTGTTATGGCAGTAAAATTAACTATACCCTCATTCAAGTTTTGTTATGTTCATCTATAGATAAAGAAAATTACATTATAAAGAGACAGAAGTGGTTAAAAGTGCTTTATAACCATGTATAAATAAAAAAAATCAGCTGCACAACCGCACTTGGATCATCAGTATGAAGGTGTTACTAGCCAAAATTGGAAATTAAACAATATTGCATAAGTAATCTTAACATGATTTACGCAGAAACTCAATCTTGACTCAGTTTCCAATGCTGACCTCTGTCTATAAATCACTACTGATATTGTATCATCTTAAAACTCATTGGAAATTTGAGTAAAACCATATAGACATTGAATTGAACTGTCTAAACAAAGTGACCAAATCGTGGTTTATAACTTTATTAATAGGGAGAAACAGAAATGTGATATTTTGTAAACTGATGATGAAGGTTTATCTTGTGTTTTTTCTTACATCCTATCATGAAAATGTAAGAGGAGTATCTTTTTTGAAACTCTGCCCTCAGCCTTTGAAGAAATGTTTTTAAGAAAATGCCTCTGGAATTAAGTTGTTTTGAGCTGCAACAAATTCAACGTCCATAAGGCTGCTTCACTGAACAACTGCATTTGCATGACTTTCAACAAACGTGATGAATGGTGATGCACATTCTTTATTCATACATTACTCCCAGCTCCACAACCCCACACATTTTGACATTGGTACTGCATGTACTCACAGACAATTACAAAGTGAACGGTTTTCATCCGACCACGCTGCTCTGCCTCCACTCTCTCACAATGCTTTTGCTCTCTGTCTTCATGAATATCATGAATGAAACGACATACAGTACATATTTTATACATGCGGGACACGTACACACAGTTACAGTTCACTTGGCTATTTTGGGGTTCAAGTCACTGTTGCCCATGGTTACAAATCTAGTTCAACCCCCCAATTCCAATTTAAAAATTTTACCTGGGAGAATTTTGCTGAAAAAAGACAGAAAGTGACAAAAAAAAGAGAGATGATTACACAAAATAAAACTAATTAGCATCCTTCTCCAGGAAAGTACAATTCCACGATGAAACTTTAACAGTGCATTTATACCATTACAAAATATCTTTCAGATCATTTAGAGATACTGAATTAAAACGACACATTACATTTTATTTTCTGTATTTGGAGGCAGCATTCAGAAGGAGAGGAATATGGACAGTGGTGTCTTTGTGCTCTCATGCTTTGGTACTGAAGGAATTCTGTATGCCAGCTTCACATTTGTGTGAATTAATCCTTTAAAAGGCAAAACATTTATCTCACCAGAATATGACATGCCATTCTTGGACATCCAGAGTGGGGTGAAAGGAAATGTAAGGAAAAACAATTGACAGGCAGGCCTGGAGAGGCTTCAAGGCAATTCATTACATTACAGATTTCCATTTACTCACTTGAAATTGCATTTTAAGTGTACAGAGTAATGCTTTATTTTACAGGTCTGTAATTTCCTAAACATTTCCTATAAAGTTGAGGAAAAATCTGTGTTACTTGGTATCAATTTCAAGAAAAACAGAAGCGAGGTTCTGAGTTTCTGAGCTTTTTCTATTTGTGTTGAGAGTATAAACAAATGTGAATTATCTTGAAAGAAAGTAAATATTAATTCATTATTCATTTATTATTAAAAGACATTGAAAAAAAGTTGTATGCTTACCTTTATGAACAAATTTGACATTTTTGCATGTCCAGCTGACTTTGTACATTCTAAATTATATGCTAGAAAATAATTGGAATTAACCAAATGACAGTTTATTCCATTAAAATTTCTAGGAAGTTATGAACCTGTAAAATAAAGTGTTACAGTGTACTGTAGTGCATTTAATTACACCAGTTCAGTGGTGTGATAATTGATGACTTTCAGTTTCATGATTACTTTGCCTCCAAATATAAATAGAATCAGATTTCAATAGTTTCTTTCTTATTTACAGACTAAACCTTGAAAAGCTGCCATTACTGTGACTAAACCATCATTTCATGCTGTGCAAAATATTTGTCCACAATATACTGTATAGTTACAGTATATCGTCAATCAAAATACATGTCATCACCTTTAACATAAAAAATAACAGGCATTTCCACGAAAGCATTTGCTGTCCAGTTCCTGATTAGTATGATTTGAAGCGCTTGTAATAGATTACAATTACAGTACCGCCTTTAATAGGATGATTGCTGTAATGCTATTAAATTTAATCTGGCACTCTAATCCCTGTTGACAGATTTGTCTTTGCACACTCAGATTAAGCAATCTCAGATTATCGCTCATTCACGGCAGACAATCACGTTAGGTCAAAGTGTTTCTGAGAGTCTGTTTGCTCAGCATAGATCTCAAGGTTTACAGTGAAGCCACAGTGGCACAATACTTTTTTTTTAAAGCAGGTACAACACACAGCACAGTTCACCTCATGTCTGCTTACAGTGTTCACTACACACACCTGACTGTACACTGTGAATGTGATTTAATTGAAAGTACAATGCAAGACTCTCTTTTTACAATACAGACATTTTCTGATCAGAAAAGTATAATTTTATGAACTAAGAGAAATGCAATGCTCTCACTAACAAAAGCTTACACAGGTTTGCTGTTAGGTGAAATCCGTAGTAGTGGTTTGATTTGCTGGATAATCTTTAAATTCCTCTCAAGCGGACTTGTAAATGTTGCATTAAAAGCAGCAAAATGTGCCCAGAAACACAGACTACTATCACACTTCAGTGCTGAATGCATTAAGAAATCAAGCCTACACATAGTGCCCCGTGTATGCTAACTATTCTGACTAATCTACAACATCAGCTTTCATGTGGATCTACATTCTCGCAGCCCAACAGGCTTCTCTTGCAACTGGTGTGTTCTCCTCTCCTGCTCTGCACAGGGTCATGGGTCAAAGAATACATGCAATACTCTCCACAGGGATGTGTGTTTTCCTTGAAAAACTGGGTGTTAGGATGAAGAGAGAAATAAGGGCTTTTTAGTGCAAAAGTAATCCACAAAGACGTAATAAACCAGGCGGGATTGGTTGAGGGCCCGATGTCATTGCTGACTCAGTTACGGGACCCCATGATCCCCTTTACTCTGTTTTAAACTCTATCTCTGTCTCTCCCTCAGCTCTCAACTCTTTCTTTTTCTTTCTCTCACACTCACATTTTCCTCATTTAGCAAATATTCAGCCTCACTTTCCATCTCCTAGTATTAGATTCCTCATCTCCTCGGCCTTTAGAACTCTATCTTGCAGGCAGGAAAAGTCTCGTCCTGCATGGCGACAGTGCTGTTGGATCCCAGGACGGTGATGCCCAGCTCCTTCTGTCTGTCCAGAGTCTGCTGGTACCACTCCTGCATCGACACGGACTCAAAAGTAGGGATCACTGTCACCTAGAGAAATGGGATGGGTGTACAAAAAGAAGGAAAGTTATCTCTGAAGGGTTACATTTGACCTCCAGCACTTTCAGTTGTTCATCGATATCAAAACAATTTATCCACCGTTTTATAGTAGCAACAGAGTACGCTAAGGTGGAGCCTCTAACGTAAACATGTGTAGACAGTGTTTTTGTAATTATTCTCACTGCCAGAAGGGGGAGACAAAAGTCCTGCACTCCAGCTTTAATGTAAATTGTAACGTGCATGAATCTGATTATGTGTGTCTTTTTACCTGCATAGGGTCAGACCAGGATATCTTCCCATCCAGTAGTGCGTCCAGCGTATGCCTCATAAGCTCCTCCCTCTCCGGACTGTCACCACTGATGATGTAACAAGAGGATCGAACACATCTGAAGAAGTCCACACTGACTGTGGAAGAGGAGGCTCCAGAGGGAATATAGGCCAGGTCCACGAACATACTAAATTCTCCAGCAGCGGTAGACTTCGAGCCTGTTACAGAGGAGTAAGGAGAAACTGCTGTCTGAAACTGATGATACCAAGACACCAAGTGGAAAGAAACAGTAGACACACTTAAGCCTTCAAAGTTACAAGTTAAGTAAAGAGAGAGGAAAAGGGATACCTGTATTGGGAGAGGATTTTGCTGGTGCTGAGCGGGTGCTGGAGGAAGGCATACGTGTAGATGCAACATTATCCTTGGTTGCCTTTGTGACTCCACTTGTCCTGGTTTTCCCTGAGCCTGGTCTTTGGGAGCCCTCAGAAACCTGGTAAAATTACATTTTTGACAAGGTTCAGCGTTAGACTTGACTCAAGCCGCCAGTGTCAGAAACAAGATGAGGATGATATTCCCAGACAGCATCTCCTCACTAAAGGTACTCTTTGGAGAGTAAAAGCAGTACTAAAGTACAAAACTTAAATTCCAGGATGTGGCTTTAACTTAACTTTATCTTCTTGCCCATTTCGTAAAAGAATGGTTTAACTTAAATGGTTTAAAACTACAGAAGATGTTAACTTTTGCAATATTTTATTGCTTTCCCTTTTTTTAAAAAAATGAAAGAAGCAGAAACAGTATAGACGCAGACATTAAACGAGAGGAGAGAAGGGGGTATAACATGCAACAAAGCTCTCCGGCTAGAGTCAATCCAAGGATGTTGCAGTTATGTGGTATGCACCTTAACCATCAGAGTGCTCCCTTTAATTTATCTTTTAATTCACTTTTTTGAGGCATAAAAAAGCAAACTAATAAAAAACATTACTCTGGACCTGACCTAGTTAAAAACTGTCATGTCAAAGTAGCTTACAGTAGCTTTGATTTTTCAAAAATAGCGCAAACCTTTCCTGTGCATTGAGAATGAAATCCTATAACTTTATGATTTCTCAGCATATTTGGTTTAAGAAAGTACTATCAAGAAGGCTTGCTTATAGCCACAATAAAACCATTTACGGACCAAAAAATTTAGCCTAAATACACAGAATATGAACTCATGATGAACTATATTAACAAAGACATCATTTTTCTTCTGAGCAAATACAACAAACTCACCCCTGGTGTTTTCTTCCCTCGCATGCCAGTGGCTTTTGCTTTCTTTCCATGAGCATCAGTGTCAGACTGAGGAACAGGCATGGAGGCGTCAGGATGTGGGGGCAGGGGTGGACTGTCCCTGAGGGGGGCTGGAAGAGGGTCCGGGGGAAGAGTCTGACTGCCATGGAGATCGTGAGGGGAGTTAGTCGGCTCACTGCACGACTCGTCCTCATCCGAATCCAGAGCTCCATCCGCTGTGGTTGACGGGCAGTCCTCCATGCAGACAGGGGCATTTGATTCACTGGGTGATATGTCCTTGGGGTTATTGTTATTGCCGTGATGCTGTGCACCAAAGGCTCCTTTAGAGGGCTCGCTGGCACCTGAGCTGCAGTCGGGCACTTTGAAATGCTTGAACTCACAGGGGGAAACCAGACATAGGTCCACGTCATGAGCTGACCCCTCAAAATGGAGGGTGTTAGGAGCTGGAGGCCGCCCCATCTCTGGACCTAAAGATCTAGGAGGCTTCTTCATTGGTAAAGACATCCCCACAAAATGGCTTCCATTGGAGTGATGAATACCATCATCAGACTCTCTCTGGCTCACAGTGGTGGGTCCTTGCTCAAAGGACATGGATAGTGATTCATCTACCTCTGTGGACTGAGGCGAGCTCACCTCTGCTGGCATTGAGTGTGTAGTGGTGGTGGTGGCCACAGAGGGAGAGGGGTCAGAGGCTCCTTCTTTTAATGAACCCAGAGAAAGGAAACTCAGGTGCTTCTCTCTGGGGTTTGTGTGGCCCTCTTGAGCACTTTTGGGCTGGCCCTGCTGCCCCTCACTTTGCCTGGATGATTCATTTGCCTGGTTGACATCAGTTGACTCTAAGTTGCCCATCTGGGCCTGTAACCTGCTGAGTGTAGCCCTGTTACACCACACATCATCCGGGGACAGACAGTAGGGAGTATGGCCTGCGCTGTTGGGGCGTGAGTCAGGGGAGGCAGGCTCCACAGTCTCCTCCTCAAGGCTGATGGGGGCCTGGTTCTCTGGAGATGATCGCGAGGGAGGGCTGTTTCTCAAAGCCCCATCCAGGAGAGTGTACTCAGTTGGGGTCAAGTCTAACTGGACAGTGCGATCGCTCTTTGGTGCCTTGTCCAGAGGAGAGGGAAAGCCTACAACCTTTGCTGGTTTGCTAGCAGTTCCAGCTTTCTCTCCAGTTTGGGCACTCTCTTGCACTCCATTATCACCACTCTCCTCTCTAGTTATCCCTTCGCCACCTGTTGCCTCTTCAGCTGCTGTATCAGCAGCCTCATTACTTGTTTCTTTGCTCAAACCTCCCAGGCTTTTTTCATTTCCTGACTCACTGCTTTTCTGCTTCCCTTTATCTGCTGTTTCCACCTGTGTCTTTTCTCCTCCTGTTTCCTCCTGGAGCCTGAGAAAATCATCAGTCATATCCTCAGGGGTAGACATTTTGGATCCACAGGGGATCTCTTCAGGCTCTTTCTCCAGTTTTTGATTCTGCTGCTCCCTATCAGGGCCCTCTGGTTCTGGGATTTCTAATGCAGTGCCAGCATCTGGTTTTGCTGAGTTACTTGGCAATTCTGTCTTTACATGTGCCTTCTTGCTATCATTTGCCTCCTTTCCAGATGGTGTCTTTATTTTCTTCACCCCTGTTTTAGAGTCATTTTTTGCTTCCTTTTTGAGCTTAGTTTTATTTTCATTCTTTGGTTTGGAAGGGACAGCATCCTTTTTCCCCTGATCATTCTTCGTAACACCATTCTCCTCTCTGTTGCCAGTCTTCCTCTCTTTTTTTTCATCCTTACCACCTCCTTTCTTTGAAGTATTCTTCTCTGACAGTGTTGCTTTTTGCTTTACACCTGTCTCTTTGATTTTGGTTTTATCAACATCTCTTAAATCAACTCCATTTAAAACTTTTCCTTTTTCCTTCACCAGCACCTCTTCTCTAACTCCTCGTTCTTTCCCTTGTTTGGTAGTTGCTTCCTTCCCTTGTGACCTGCTACTGTCCTGACTCTCTGTCCTTTTGGCCTTTCTGTCTTCCCCCAGCCTCTCCAGGTCCCCAGTGGTCACTGCGGGTTTCTGGAGGAAGGCCAGGGTCTTCAGCTTCTCCAGCCCCTGCAGCAGTTTTGCCTGTGGGGTAATACCAGGGAACAGCACCCTAACCACCTTCTCCTGGGGGCATGCTGGGTGCCACACAAGCAACGCTGACACTGAGGTGAGGGCTGTGAGGGGAAGAGTATTGGATTTAGATGCTGATGACACTGTGTCAGGCCAGTTTTGCATGAATGTCTGGTACTCCTGGCCATTTTTGCCTGGGTTGAGGATGTATAAATCCAACTGTCCCACTCCCATCTTTTGGAACAAGGTTAGTGGCTCAATGGGGGCCCCCTGTGGTCGAAACAATGGCTGCGGTCTGATTTCTAACTTCTTTAACAACTGTAGGGTTAGGGCTGCCTGCTGTGTGCTCTTCAGTACGTTATCCACACCTGACAAGAGAAGGAATGACAGCTTTACATGATTGCAATTTCTCATATAACTTTGTTTTCATGTTTAGAAATCCAGTAGGGATCCAAACATTGGTGGTCATTACTCCATGACAAGGCAATAATGAGTTAAAGGTTTTTTTAACCACTAGTGGAACTGATATTTTGTAGTATTTTGATGGGTGCGTCCCTGATTTCTTTGTATCTTGTGCTCTACTAGCAGACGCACAAGGATGCACATGTACGTACATATGCACATGGGTGATGCCATAAGCATTCCTACCTGCAGAGGGCAGTAATGCATTTTGATAGTTGGCAGCAGTAACATGCCCAAAGACATATCAATGAACCATCAAAAGCCATGGAAGCAGATTTCTAATAGATGTAACCATTGCAGGTTTCAAAATATTTTAAAAACGTCCATGACAACATGCACAGAGGAAGGACATGAGATGTACATTTGAAATAAAACAATTGAGACTCAAGGAAGATATCACTGATTAATAGTCCCACACATAATCCCTTGTAAGACTACAACTTGATGTTTTTACACTTCAGTGTTTGCATTCAACAAATGAGATATACAGTAATGTGTTCATAAGCGAGCTTTTCATTGATGATGGTAGACAGATTTTAAGACCTTAAGACAGAGCCAGGCTAGCTGTTTCCCATTTTTCAGTCTTTACGCTAACTTAAGACAATCAGCATTTTTTGTACTATTTTCTGACATTTTTACCCAACAATTAATTGACTAATCAAGAGCATAATCGGCAGATTAATCAATAATTAAAATAATCAAAATCATTGGTTGCAGCCCTAGTGACATGTGGTTGAAAGCTCCACAAGAAGAATTATTTTGTCAAACTACTATTTCTAAAGGCAACAAATTGTCTCTTGATTGTCCAGATTTGCAAATGTTTCATAAGGAAGGAAAATAATCCTAAAGGATTGACAGGATTATTCACGGGATACATTTAACTCTTACAGATCTTCATATATCTTGTAAAATCTTCATACAAATGTATCTGATTATATTTGCACATGTAGGTGATTAAAATGAGGGATATTCCCTGCTTAGTTATCTTATTCACTTCAGTACTGTACCACAGGAAGTTTTAATGCATCACTCACAAGGTTGCTGTTCCCCCTGCAACCTGCTGGGGGCATTAAAGAACACAACTCCAAGCTCTGGGGATATCAGCCTCTTAGATGAGTCATCTGTTCAGATACAAAGAAACACACAAACAAAGAGGAAATTTGTACTTGTAACAGCTACAGATGACTACAAAGAAATCTCATCACATCATCTTCCTGCAGGAACATCAGCAACATGATTATCAACACATTGTTTCTTCTTACCTTTGACATCAGAGAGCAACTCCAACTCAGCCACCTTCCTCTCCAAGAAGGTGTTGACTCCAAGGAGGTTCTCTGTCCCAATGTGTGTCAACAAAACCGCATCCACTCGGTCAAGGTGGCGGACCAGCTTCCAGAAACACGCCTGAGAGTCCGAACCACCATCCACCAGCATCGTGAACCCATTAACGGCGAAGAAGGCACAGTCACCGCGGCCAGCAGGGAACACATAGCAGCAAGGGCGGGACAGCTTGAGGAAACCCACGGTGGTAGGAGGAGGCAGGAGCTCGAAGGGAGATTGTGGGCAAAGGGTGCCAGAGATGATGGAGGTGAATTCCCCCAGGGCCTCCATGGCAGGCAGCACCTCTGGGGGATTGATGTGGAGGGTGAAAGGACCCTGCAGAGGCTGGTTTCCCAAAAGAGTCTTCCTCCACTGGCCGATGTTGGGACAGCTGAGAGTCAGGCTGAGCTTTGCGGAGGCAGAGCTCTCTTGATCTATGAACTACAGAGAAAGCATTTCCTCAGCATACACCCAAAAGTGTTTCTCTTTTACTGTATGTTTTGCCATAAATCAGAGTCCAACCAATATTATCAACTGATATTAGCTTACCACATTTATATTGTATTGGCATAAATAAAGCACCAAAAAATCTTGGTCAGACAAAACAAGCATTTTTTAAGTCTGGGAAATTATTAAAGGCATTTTTCAATATTTTTTACATTTTATAAACCAAATGACAAATTGAGAAGATGATCTACAGGTTAATCAATATGGGAAGCTCTAAAATAAGCTAATAAAATAAGTCAGACATTGTCATACCTGCTTTGTTAGTATTAGTTTCAGCTGGTTTGGTGAGAACAGTCCTCGGTGAAACAAAAGATCTCCACTTTCCTCTACACTCTGGCCAGTCAAGATCAGCAGCTTATGAGCCGATTCCCTGGACAGCAGAGCAAACACCTGACCAGGCGAGAGAGAGAGAGAGAGAGAGAGAGACAGATTTTTTATTTTGCTATGTCATTTTACTCCTCCATTAACCATAATCATAACTAAAAGCACAGCAGTAGCGAAAAAAGAAAGAGTCATGCACAGTATACTTCATTAATATAAAAAGGTTTGTGAGCTAAAAAATGTTTTTACTACGAGGCTACCATTACAATCACATGAAAACATACAGATAACTATAATGTTATGTGCAATCATGTGAGTATCATGATAGAACAACAAAACCATAAATCTCAAATAACATTCCCTGCTTTGTTCCAAGTCTCGTTTTAAGAAAACTCAATCATTATAACACATAGCTCGATCAACTATTTCCCAAGAGTTTCCTTGGATCCAGGATTTCTACCCTCACCTCAGAGTGAACCTGCTCCTGAGATGGACTGATCAGCACCTGAGTGTCCAACACTTTGGTACTGTGGCGCAGATACTTCTGCCCTGAGGAGGCAGAGAGAGAAAGAAAAGCTCGAAAAGAGAAAGACAGACAGGCAGGCAGCCAAGGGAAGCAAACATGGGACGGAGAAAGTCACAGCTGAGGAAGTTAGGAAACAAGCTGAAGGATCCGAACAAGTAAGCGAGAGGCCAGAAATAAATAGAAGGGGAACTCAAAGAAGTCAAAGAGAAAGTAAAGTAGGATAACTGGGTAGGTGAGGAATTCCCTGACCGAAAAAGAGGAAGGAAGAAGAGGGGAACACGCTGAGTCAGGGCGACTGTCTCAGGATGAGATGCTATGTTTATGCAATCTGCAGTGGAAATCCATTCTGAGGGGAACTGAATGAACATCTGATGTTACAGAGCCGAACACAGCCTACTGGAAAATAACAACCCGAGTATGAACAAAAGTTTCTTTGTTTTCATGTCAAGTCAGAAACAAAGGCAGGCAAAAGCAATTACCATTCCTTTCTTGCTGTTGCACTGAATTACAGTTCTAGTCCTGCTAGTGATGTGGTTCTAGCGATGGCAACTGTCAGCCAGTTCACCACTTTGGTCCAGACTGAAATAGTTATTGGATGGATTTCCATTAAATTTGTTACAGATGTTCATGGTTCCCATAGTATGAATCCTACTGTTACCTACTGCCACCAGCAAGGCAATGTTTTCACTTATCTAGTGAAATATCTCAACACCGACTAGATGGATTGCCATGACATTTGGTACAGATATTCATGTTACCCAGACAATGAATCCTAATGACTTTGATCCCCTGATTTCTCCTCCCGCATCAACATGAGGTTGACATTTGTGGTTTTGAGTTAAATGTCTCGACAACAGCTGGATGGATAATTTGGTCCAGATATGTTCCATCAGGATAAACTGTCCTTAACTTTCATTATTCCTTAACGTTTCATCAAATTTTTAATTTTTCCAATACTGGGACTGTATATGAACTATCTGCAAAACCAATTAACTGACAGTCAAAGTTTTCACTTATCATCAGTCTCAGCTGCAATTCATGTTTAGCACTAATTATTACATGTTAGCATACTAACATGCTAAACTAAGATGAACATGGTAAACATTATACCTGCTGACCAATAGCATGTTAGCATTGTTATTGTAAGCATATCAGCGTACCGATTAGCATTTAGCTCAAAGTGCCACCTGTACATACAGCCCTACAGAGCGGATAGCAGGGCTATTTACATTTACATATACAGTCTACATGTTTATGCTTTCCAGTTTGACAGTGTGATACTGTGGCATGCACAAGTGTGGATGTTAGTTTGATATAACACTTCTTCACAGTCACTTCTTTTTATTTCATCTTCCATCTTTTACAAAATGGCAAATCTCTCCATTTTACAAAACCCTGCAATCCAAAATAACACAAGGTCTATACAGTATCAATAACAAATTCATGACAGTATAGAATTTATCACATACATGCAACCTTTCTGGCTGCCATTTTGTGCTCTCTAAAGAGAGACGTGTCTGTTCTTGTCTGTGTTCATCATCTCACTTCACAGCTCAGCAGTGCTAGGGCTGTCTGACTCTGATGTTTGTCTGCCTTATTTTCCCTGTGCCTGGTTGTCTTTGGCTCTGCGTACTAAAAAGTCACATACAGAGAGAGAGGTGGCACGGCTTGGTTGTGCGTCTCCATTGTTTTCTGTCCAAAGGACCCACCCATGTTTAACAATCACCCGACTGCTCCTCCACTTTCCTTCCTTCCTTCCTTGTTGACCCCCAGATGGGCCGAGCTGGCGAGTTACCATGGGAACGGCGGTTTTATAGGCGATAAAGGGTCAAAGAGTATGGGCAAGGAGGACCACTCACATGAATACACTGTTACTTACCTGCACCCTTGAACGCTGCTGTGTGATGGGAGAGAAATTCTTGGAGATAGAGGTTTAGGTTACAGGATTTTAAGTCCACGTCCCATGACCGAATACCTGGAGACATGAGAGTCATACGGTCACATGAGTCAACTCTTTCTCATTCTTTCTTCACATTATATCAGGTTAAAGTTCAAATATGAATGGGTTATAGTCATTTTTGCAAAAGAAATTCTATGACATAGCATAAAAGAAGAAGAAAAACGAGAACATACTCCAGTGAAAGCCTTGTTTATTGAAATGTGTATTTTTTAAGATAAACTGAAGGATTAAATGCTCTTTTATGGGTGAAGAGAATTCATAAACCATTTTTAAAAAACACATTCGATTGCATAGTAATGCATTGTGACACAGCTAAAAACAGGGAGGTTTCTCTTAGCTCATGAAAAGTTGATGCAAATATTTCTCAGAGGACTGTGACGAAATGCAGATTGGCCTAATGATAGTGATGAATATCTCTTTTCTATCGTGTTTCCGTTTTATTCCCTTATCTATATAACGCCTATACAGTTTGTTCTTCCTCTCATGCACTCAGTCACACTTCTCCAAAAACTGTACTCACACAGCACAACACAGACTGTAATGCATCATTATAGCACGCCATACACTGTTTACTACAGTGTCTATACCCACAGTTACTGCTGTAGATAAGGGTTAATGGTTGATGGCACGTCGCTTACAAGTGGCTCTGTGTTGACTGAATAGCCGCCCTGCAACATTTCCCCAGAAGCTCGTCCTTAACGATTTACTGAGGAAAAAGACAAACGACCCGCTCCAGACTGCTTTTAATTATAATGTACCCACAGGGATGATGCTGATGGTGGAGTATCGCCAGATGACGCATACTCCTCGGTCAGTAGGGTGGATAAAATTACATAAACACTGCAGTGGGGTCAGTGTAGCATCTTCGGTGGGTATTTAGGCGACGAGAACTTGCAGGCATCATATATACTGTATGTATATATTTTTTTATCAGCATATATAGAGCGTCATGCAGTAAAAGAGGCGTGTTGCAATAAACGTACCTCGCACAATCTCCCCAATGATGTGTCCGGTCTGTGTGATATGAGCCGTCCGTCCTATAATGATGAGCAAGGAGTATTTGTGGAGGCAGAAGTCGCGGTTTACGGTCGCAGCGCGGCTCGGCTCCTCCTGGACCTCCCTCCCCAGCACCCGGCTGGACGCCATGTTGTAGACTTGAGTGTGATGTCATTGAAAAAAGCCCGACAGCGCCTTTTATTGTGGAGAGATGACAGCTGGTGTTCAGGAATGCAGGCGTACATTAGTGAATGTGTAGGAAGAGGCTGAATTATTGATGACACGTGGTAAAATGAATCAGTATATTTCTTTCTGTCTTTCTTTTGTCTCTGTGTTATAGGGTACACATTTAATCTAAAGCAAATAACCAACAAGTGATGTTTATGTTTACAAGTCAGGTGGTTCATTTTTGTAGTAGACCTAATATTATTTATTGTATTCATTTTTTAATTATAGAGCAAATTTGCAAAGTCTATCTCTCATATTTTAGAGAGTCACGAACACACACACACACACACATTTGAATTTAATTTGGTTTATTTATCGACCTCCTCATACAAATGTATTTAGAAACCAGTGCTAGGATAACTAACCATCTTCTCCCGTAAACAAAAAAACAAACAAAATAATAAAGAAAAAACCTGGATTTATCACAAAAAACTACATTCAAAGTCTGTTACAAGATATCACAATCAAACAGAAATAACTTCCCCCTGTGTCACAATCATCAGAGAAAAAACAGAGACAGATGCATGCAGACCTTTACACCTATTCAAAACCAATATTCCAACATTTCCTAATCCAGGTTTATAAAAAAAAGACGTCCTTTATTAATCGCATACCACATCGCACTTTTATTTACTTTTTATCACACAGTGAACATTAGCGACCCTCCCCGTCTTATCTCACATTACGGAGGGATTATAGCCTCTCTCTGTCACTTCCTCTTGTGTTTCTTGCACCTTCGTTATCTTTTTCCTTCACAAACATTTTAGAACATAAAAGTTACAGGAAGTCCCCCGGGGGCAGCTGCACAGCGTGCCGATACGAGCGCCTTTACGCACGGCGCATGGCTCCCCTGCGTCACACTGTAATGATAAAAAACAAAATAAAGTCATGAAAATGTGGACGTGTACTGTAATTGTAGACTTATTATTGGATAAAACTTGGAAGACGAATATTTACAAAATCATATGTATATTACTAGGTTCCAGTCGGTTGAACGTAGGAATTTACGCACAGTAAATATGAAGTATTTTACCTTTTGTATGTCTTTTGGGTGTGGTTTTCATGTAAGCTATTACAGGTTTCTACCACACCCTCACAAGTACTTTTTATATTTAATTCATGTGTTTGTCTTTATGTGTGTGAAACAAATAAAACTATAAAACTAACAAAGTTTATTTGGATTTTTAAGTTCAAAAGCTTATCAGAAAGTGTTTTAGAGACTTGTCTGATCTTGCTAAGTTTCTCGATATTATAAACCAAATTATATTAGGTTTATTGAAAATGCAATCAAATATTTTACAACAGATTGATGATTTCTAATTTAGTGTACTCACCGACGGCAGCCAGCCCAGTTTCTTCTCTAAGGGCATCTCTTTGCTCCTCAGCTTTTCCAGAACTTCTTGCAAAGCGTCAATCTGCATAGAAAAAATTCATTACAGATTAAAATTGTGAGAGAGAAAAAATTGAAACCTGATTTATCGACTCTCGTCCAAAGCACCAACGGCCTTCATCCATCCACTTGACCCATATCACACCATTACCCCTTATAAATTTCTCACCAGGTCTTTCTCCTGTTGGGTCTTAAGCGGGAAATCCAACGCGCGCGTCTCCAACGAGGAGTCCTCTGCACGGGCGAGCCACAGGTAGGCGCAGCAGCAGGTGGCCGCGAGGAGGAGAGCCCGTGCGCTGACCATGGTGCTGAAGCTCAACAGAAGGAGACTTCTATTTGGTGGGTGGAGAAGAGTGCGAAATTGGTGAAGGCTCCTTGGATGTTTGGAGGGTCTCTGAAGTCTCCTGTATAGAGATCCCCCTCTTTATAGGCGGTTTTCAGCTGCTGTTGACATCAGCCAACCTCTGAAATATTCATGGAAACTTTGACACGGGTGACACTGCTCAGCACCTTTGTATCTTTGGCTGATAACAGGAAGGGACCTGACCAGATGAAAGGAAGGATGGTTAAAGGTGAATTTACATTTTACAAAACATATTCGATTAAGTAGTGTCTACCATGCATGCTGAATGATGGGGTCAATCGGGTATCTTTATTTCAAGCTTCAAATCCTCAATTGTGCCATAAATCTAATTGGGGAAAATTTGAATTTGGGTGAAAAAGTGACACAATCTGTGGTCTATTGTATGCAAATCAAGCTTTTCAGGTAAACATATGTCTGATTCATTGATGAGTCATTTTGATGTGTCAGAATCAGACAGAGAACTCGCCACATACGGTACATAAAAGCAACATGACCAAACTGATTTGTGAATCTGAATCTGTCAAATCCAAACGAGAAAGGACATTGTGCTATAAAGCTTTATCTAAAACATAATGTCATCTTACATCCTGTGGAGGGTAACCTTTGTGAACACCAACCCTCTCACGTCACCTCTGTTCAATAAAACTGAAATCAGACCTCAGGTTAACCCACATTTACACCAATCTGTAATCAGGATCCAATTTCCTTGTGTAGGAATAACCTTAACCAACCCCTAAAGCAATATCTGTGGCTGGCAGGCTTGTGTTTGCACATCAACCATGTCAGGGACCCCATGTCATTGACAAATTGCTTTACCCCTGAGAGGCCATTACTCCACCATTTTGATCATATCCTGCGCTGTCTCCTGAGAAAGTCAAATAAAATCAGCAAAATGCGGGCAGTGGTAAATACATAAAGCCTGTGACTCACTCAGGTTGAATTAAATAAATGGAAAAAAAATCATTCTCATCTCTTTTTGTGTGTGTGAGTACCTGTGTATAAAAATGAACAAAACATATTCATAAAATAAAACATGTATAAGGAGGTGAATATGCTGATTTGTATAGTTTTTAGTATATGATATTACAGATGCATTAAAATCTCATTTAAGAACTTTACCATACCCCAGTGACTGATAACTCATTTGCTTATTCAGTGACATGGAGGCTTGATGAATAAAATGATAACTCGCCAGTCTCCGTTGTCTTACATAACGTATTTGTTTATTCTGGTACCAGGAAGCAAAACACACATAAGGTATTTAAGTTCTACACCAGATCAAGAGTTTTATGCAAAAGCAGAGAAAATAACAAGGTCACAAAGGGGCATCTATGTTCTTCAATATCTCTAGTTAGAGCCAGTTTCCTATACACACTCACAAAGAAGGTGCAGGTGACAAGGTTTTCTTATCTTTAGAGCTGGACTTTCTGTCCCTCGTTAGTATTTCAAAGTTGTGATGACCTTAAATTACACAAAACATCTTGACATAACCGTGATTCATGTCTTACCTACACTGTCTGAGTTTCCACCACAAGGTGTAAGGAGGGCAAAATAAAAACAAAACAACAAGAGGACATATTGGTTGAGGGAAGAGGGAATAATCCACTAACCATGTGTATAAAATAATGCACAAGAAAACAATCATTTTCCATCAAATGTAAAGTGAAGCCATAAAAAAGGAACAATTGTGATACAGGTTCAAGGAAGTGTTGAAATAAGTAACACAAGTGTAGTCTGTAAAGGTGATATATTTTTAACTTAATTTATGCTCCACTGCAAATACATTTCTCTATAATATCTACCATGGGAATGGTGTTACTTCCGTGACAGAAGCTTTACTTTCTTCCTTGTTTAACTAATGAGGAATTTTAGTTTGCAATTTATCAGCATGGAGTGCCTGAAATATTATCCAACATCACCTCTTACTGTTGATTATGTTCTCTTGGCCACAAATGTGTCAGATGAGACTTTTCTTAACTCTGAGGTCCAATCGGATTCTTTTATGTTTATAAATTCTTAGAGAATAAACCAAAGAGTCCTTTTTTATTGTCCTATTGATTTACACAACTGCTCAAAGAAAATGTCATACAATAAATATGAAGCTATCATGTGTCTACCATGCCCCAGATTCGTTTTTATATGAGAAAAGAAAATCAGATGAGAAACTCCAACTTTATTGAATTAAACCTGTTGAAGGAGAGATTACCACAGAAAAATCCTTATTTGTAATAATGCACGATGATTAATAATGTTTTGACAATTTTCAACTATGTTCTTCCATACTACATTTTTAATTATAGTTTTGACGCTTCAATGCCATAAATAAAAAATAAAAGAGTATAATATTTTTTGTTTTGTTTTGTTTTCGTAGGTACTCAGTGGTTCCGCAGGGGGGCAGCAACTCACTTTGAGGCACGGAAACTGACAAATGTGACAACCGGAAGTTTACAATGCAGATTAGTAGCTAGCAGTGCCTCCAACAGAATTACACTTTTCAGCGGTTTGTTTTCCACGTTTAGTTTACAACAAAAGCAACAATGTCTGAAAGAAAAGTATTGAATGTAAGTATATGACCCCCAACGGTGTACTTCTTGTAGGGTAGTTTAAAATAGTCAACGGTGGCGTATGAGCTAAAGAAATAAAGCATGCTAACGTTAGCCGTTAGCTATAAGTTAAAGTATTGAGGTCGTGTTCATTACTATATAATGTTTTAACTGCTCATATTGACTTCTAAAACACATCATGTGTCATCAAATCATACTTTATTGGTCACATTGCCTTAGGTAGTTTTGTTCCAAGTTCAGACTTTTTAGTAACGTTTGAGTCAATTCACATGTGCGCTTTCTCCTCTGCAGAAATACTACCCTCCGGATTTTGATCCATCCAAAATCCCCAAACTTAAACTCCCCAAAGATCGACAGTATGTGGTCAGATTGATGGCTCCGTTCAACATGAGGTACGTCTGTCTAATACATGTGTGTCAGTGAGTGTTTCAGCATTCACCTTTCATCATGCTGGATCGAGTTTTTAACACGCTGTTTAATGAGCTTCTTGCAATACGTAAACATAAACAACATAAGTGTTACAACACCGTACTGTGCAAAAGAGCTGAAACTAACAATTGTTTTCATAATCAATCAATCTGTTGATTATTTTCGAGGTTAATTGATTTGTTGTTTGGTCCTTAAAATGTCAGAAAATGGTGAAAAATGTCAATGACTGTTTACCAAAGCCCGAAATGACGCCCTCAAATGTCATGTCATGTTTGTCAATATTTTTATTATGTACCATCATGGTAAACTACTCTGTCTTTCATATTGCTGTTTTTCAAATGTCAGAGCTGCAAGTGTTATTTAAAATGTTATTTATTGAAAACCTGATCATTCTGATGTTCTTCTCTGAGTCATGGTTCGATCCCACCTGCAGGCATCTTTAATCTTGGTAGAATCATAATACAATTCAGATTCCAGCAATTTTTCAGTAATGCGGTGCAATTTCTGCATATGACAGAATATTCTAGTTTTCTTTATCATGTGGTTGGTTGTGCTTCCATACACCACTGAGATGGAGGATATTCTTTATTTAAATACATTGTAAAACTGAATGAGTAAATGCTGTCTCTATGTTTGACAAGTTGTCAGAGAAAGTAAAGCTCCTCTTGAGCTCTCTTGGTGGATCCCAGTAATGCTACAATGCAATAACTACTGTATGTCTTTGTGACCTCTTGGTGATTACTGGAATTAATCCTGTGGCTGTGGTGTCATTAGTGTTGCCTCTCTGCTTGTTTGCAGGTGTAAAACATGTGGTGAGTACATCTATAAGGGGAAGAAGTTCAATGCAAGAAAGGAGACTGTTCAGAATGAACTGTACATGGGACTGCCCATCTTCCGTTTCTACATCAAATGTACTCGGTGTCTCGCTGAGATTACGTTTAAGGTGAGTGTTTAATGCTCTGCTTCTCTTAATGTGCAACACCTCTTTCCAACTGCTGCGTCATTACATCATTAGAAGCTGTAAAGAGTGCTGTTAATAACTGTTGTAAACAATGTATTATCTCTCAGACTTCAGATCAGATGCTCGGATCTGTTTTAAAAATTCAATCCAATTTTAATTTATTGTAAATTTGTTTTTGTTTTTTTAACCTGACTGAGTGAACCATACAAAAACTCAAATGTTCATGTATCCTGTCCTTGTGCAAATGGCAATAAAGTCTCTTGAATCTTGAATCTTATAGTGTCATTTATTAAACTAGGACAAAGTTAAATATAGAACTGTGTCAGTTTAATGTCTGAATGATCTTCATGTTGTGATTACAGACCGACCCAGAGAACACAGACTACTCCATGGAGCACGGTGCGACACGAAACTTCCAAGCAGAGAAACTTATTGAGGAAGAAGAGAAAAGAATCCAGCAGGAGAGGGAAGAGGAGGAACTGAACAACCCCATGAAGGTCAGTGTGTAAACGTCAGCTACTGTTATTGAGCTGTATCCAGGCTTTGGGAAAGAGGAGTTGATCGTTTCCCACTCATCTACCAGGTGTTGGAAAACCGCACACGGGATTCCAAGATGGAGATGGAGGTTTTGGAAAACCTCCAGGAGCTGAAGGAGCTGAACCAGAGACAGGCTCAGGTGGATTTCGAGGGAATGATCGACAAGTACAGAGAGCTGGAGAAGAGGGAGAAGGAAAGGGAGAAAGAAGAGGATGAGAGAGAAACAAAGTGAGTGTGATCTGTGCCTACGTGTCTAAATAAGTTTTATCCGTCATGTGTATTCTTCTCGTAATCAAGGTTAACTCGTCTTATAGTCACTAAAAACTCAAAACTGAATGTGTCACTTGTTTCACAGAGAGATGTTGGATCGTGTCCTTGTGAAAAGACTCAGAGACAGTGATTCTGAGAGCGAGGAGGAGAGCAGCAGTACACAGTCACAGAGGTCCAGCACAGACAAACCAACAGACATTCTCACCACTGACAAACCCACAGAGGCACAGGTACATATGATATTCAACAAAGTGTGTGTCCCTGATCAAATGCTGTGCAAATAATTCGGTGCGAATGGCATTTGCAAATCTTTGTCAAGGTTTGTTTGAGTGCCAGATTGTCGGATTCCTATATGGAACAATACTGGTTGTTTTTAGAAATTTCAGAAAACCATAGAAACTATCCACAGGTCCCACAAAAGTATGGAAAAGTGAAAATTAAATTTCAAGGACTTTATAATGTTAGTGTGTTCAATATAGGGAAATATCTTATTTTTACTGCATAAAGAGACAAAAATCTTGCAGGATGAGTAATATAAAATGCAGATAATTTGTCTTGTTGTGTATACTTCCCATGTGTCAATGTCATTTTTCTTACATAGTTTAGGACTTTCATAAGAAACAGTATGTGAAGTGTTAGTAGACCCTACACCTATGTTAGAAGCTTTATGAGCATTTTAGCCAAATTGGAGCCAGATTTTGAGATGTTTCACTGGGTAAGTGAAAATTTTGACCTGCTAATGGCACTAGATGAAAAGTCATAACAAGTCAGCAGGGAACCATGAATGTCTGTACAAAATTTCATGGCAGTCCATCCGATAGTAGTCTTTCAGTCTGGATGCTGAAACAGAACAACTTAAAGATGGTGTGAGGAGGGTAAAGAAGATTGTCTCTTGCTGTGTTTCACAGGGAACCTCAGCTGGAGGAGTGAAGAGGGCCAAAGTGGAGAGCTGGGAGAGGAGTGTGGGGACACTGGGCGGTGGTGGGGCACTAGGATCCCTGGTCGTACGAAAGAAACCAGCAGCAGCTGTAAATAAACCCAGTCCAGTGGCTGCGCCTGCTGCTCTCTCCTCACGATCAGGTAACACATTATTGTCTCTCACAGTTTTACATGATGGCTTGTTTAGGATCTCTAGTTTTTAGGACACACAACTGACTTTAGCTGCTTGTTCATATTATTAACGAAAAGTCAGCATATGATTTAGAAGACAGTCATCCTGTTTCTTGTTTTACAGATTCAAAGGCATCGACCGCTGGCTCCACTAATGCTTCAAAGCCTGTAACCACACAGAACGGCTCATCATCTCTCAGCCTGCTGGGGATGTATTCAGACAGCGACAGCAATGACAGCGAATGAGAGAACGATGCTTGGGATGGATTTTGACTTGAGTGATTGACACACCATTGTATGAATGATGCAGAAAGGAATATATTATATATGGACCTTATTGCAATCCTGTACAGAAGCAAATTATTACAAATCAACATGTTGGTGGGCAGCCATTAGCAGGGATAGTTTTGTCTGCTGTCCATATCCAGTGAAACAACACTGTCCTTTAATGTATATTTTAGTGTTTATTAAAATCTGTTTTGCTTTAACTCTTTGTCCTTGAAATGCTTTGACATCATACACATACAAACAATTGTAAAAGTGGGATCCGAATACTTAGTTTTCATAGTTTTGTGCTGAATATTAGAAAAGCAAGAATATGACTATAACTACAAACTATTTGGAGTATTATAAATGTATGAAAGAGCTTATTGAAAACATTGGAAATTTTATATTTCACTGAGTACATAATGTCGATTTTATGTAATTCAACATTTGTTTGATCTATTTAAAAAATGGGAGCGAGGCAAATTCCATGTGAAAATGTTTGATTTGCGTTATATTAAAGGTGGGATATATAGATGAATTCTGATAATACTGATATCAAAATAATGGGTTTTTATATTTTTTTTTGTTATACTATGACAGCTTTAAAGGTGATCTTGACTACTTTCAAGAGACCTACTGTACAAGGTCAAGAACAAACTGTTCTGTCCTAATTGACAAAACAGTCTCAAGATCCACTTGTTCTGAGGCTTTCAAGTATATTACAGTCTTCATCAGCAGATGGCTTTTGCCCAGTTGTTATGGACCTGTAGATGTTCAAACTCTATATTATTAATTTGAACATTATCTTAATTAGCATGATCATTTGTGTACGTTACTCACCTTATCTTTTCCTGATACGAGAAGCTGCCTCACAGCCAAGTCGGCTGCAAATAACAATTATTTTTATTAATCTATCGATTATTCTCTCAATTAATCGATTAGTTGTTTGGTCTATAAAAGTCAGAGCAGTCAACCTGAACAAATTAACAATAATGAAAGCAGTAAAACCACTTATAATCTGTTTCATCTCTGTCTCAGATTTAATTCCGGCATACAATACCAATACTTGCCCAGCAGATGTCGCCATTTTGAAAATATCAATACATCGAAACAGTGACCCATATTTAATGAAATTGTTTCAGCGCTTCAGAAAACTTAATTTCCCCCATCACTACCTTATTCTTGTTACATCTTTATTCTTCTGTGGTGCGTTTGTGGGAGCTAACGCAAAGACAAACTCATTGCATGTCTGCATACTTGGCTAATAAGCAGATTCTGATCTTATCTATCCATCTATATTAAGGTCGACCCACTAAAAATATGTCTCTACTCCCCTTTAAGCCAGCGAGTGTTGTGTCGGGGACCGTCTGCTCTACAGTCTGGTCCAGCTAACATTAGCTGTCGGACCTGCTTGTCTCAGAAGCAGCTGGACGGATTTCACGGGCAACAATGTTTTCTTTTTAGATCAGACAACGTTATAACGAAACGCTGGATGGTAACCAGAAAGATATTTAAGTCTAACGGGGAACCGCCAATGCAAAGAAGGAGGGTGAGCCTTTACAAGTTAACTATCGGTTGAGACGCTTCGACGTTAGCTGCGGGTGTCTAGCTAACTGGGCTAACTTAGCTTTGGCGTATTGACAGAGCGGTGACTGAAAGAGTCTTAACTTTGTTAAATAAGTAATATTATCAACAGCAAGATTGGTCTATTAGCTTGGTTCTGATATTTTGGAAGTAAACGTTATCTTTAAATCAACTGTTATCGATAAGTGATTGATTGAAATCCTAAAATAATGCTAACAAGCAGTTGTGATTGGTTTCTGTGATTGGATTTAGCAAGCTAGCTGGTTAGCATAAACAAAACCCAATTTCTGCTTTACCACTGATGAAAAGTCATCAAACTTTACAAGCTGGTGTTTTCGTTGGACCTGTTGATTATTTTTTCTAATGTCAATATCTTTTTCTGTAGGCCACCGTTCAATCTTTGGAGGGGGGTTAACAACTCCAACAAGTTAATATTAGCTAAAGTAAACATACTAACGTTAATACTCATACTAATAACTGTACTACTACTAATCATACTAATTTATAGCCCGCTTTTTGTTTACATCTGGAACAATTAGTCGATCATAATCGTGTACGTAATTTTTCAAGTAAAACTACCAAACATTTCCATGTTCCAGCTTCACAGTTGTTAGGGTTGCTTTCCTTTGTCTTATGTGATGGTGGACTGGAGATCTTTTTGTGTTGGAAAAACAAGCGAAACCCGGGCTTAGGAAATTACTATATAACTGTATTCTAACAGTTAATAGAGCAATTGATTGATCCAGAATATAATCAGATATAGTCAGATTACTCGATGATGAAAACAATCCTTTGTTGCAGCCCTACTGAAATAATAAGTGTTCCTTCTCAAGGCTACTGGATTGTCAATTGGCTGATATTGATATTAATTTATCTCTGATCAATCTAGGATTTCAGCCACATTAGACTGTAGGTGTCTCCATTTATTTTGCATATAGTTTAGTGTCAATGTTTAAATGTTAAAATGGCCATGGCAAGACACCAGTGTCAACAGTAATGTGTTAAAATAGCTTTCTCGGTCTGATCAAGTGCCATAAAACCTAATGTGTTCAATATATAAGGTGAAACAGAAAATTTAAGCTGATTTTAAGTTTGACTAACATTATAAAAATAAATTAACAGGTGAAAGATTGAATAAATTTAGTTCTCTAACTATGCCACCCTAAAGTATTCTGCTCGATCTGTCAATTTGTTCCCAGATCCATGGCAAAGTGGCTGAAGGACTACCTAAACTTTGGCAACAGGCGTGACCCTCCACAGCCCCCGAGGCCAGATTACAGCGAGAGTGAAATTTTGAGGGCCTACAGAGCTCAGAAAGAGCTGGATTTTGAGGACCCGTACCAGTGCTCTGATAAGGAGCTCCACAATGGTGGTTTCAGCTCCTGTAGTGCAACAGTGAGCCTCCCCTCATTCCCTGCATTTGGTTCAGGGCTGCCTAATGGTGTGGAGGTATGACATGCATGTTTTTGCAGTTATGTATACATAAATTATGTGTCTATTATATGCCAGATACCCTGTCTCCCTAGATAATTTTACTGTTGGATAATATAGACTGTTTTTTCTCCTAGACCTCCCTTTGATTCCTCCTTGTGAGCACATTATGGCTGATACATATTGAAGTCATGTTTGAATTAATACTGAAAGCCTGTTGTTTCTATATCTGATTGTCCAGGTTAAATTGGTGTCCCCCAAACACAGACTAATTAAAGTGGATTCTCAGGAGTTTGGTCGCTGTAAAGTCCCCCTTAGTCCTGTGACTATTCAAGAGGAACCTGTAAGAACTGTTTTTATTTGTGTTCTGCTTCATTTTCCTTTATGTTTCTCCTTTACCCTTGTGTTCAGTCTCATTCACTCAATCTCTCACACGCATAAATAAACAAACACACATTCTGACACAGTCTTCCCTGCAGTCCATCACGTTGTCCCATCTAATTTGTTTGACGCCTGTTGTTTCTCTCTCCCTCTCAAGGTGGTTCCCTCTGCCCCAGCAGCGTCAGACGCTGATACAGATTACTCTGACCCATTTGATGCCCGTCCAGACCCAAGACCACGACCAAACTGGGAGCCCAAAGCTGCACCAACAGACTGCTGCAGCTACATGGAGCCATTTGAGGCTCAACGGATCATTTCAGGTTTATTATTAGACATTTATATCTCACAAGTCAGTCAACTCTTAATTAAATGGTATTGTTTACATAAAGGGTCACATACAGTGATATTTCTCATCAATTGCAGTTTCTGTGCCTTCTAAATGTCACTTCTCAGCTATGTTTTTTGTTTTTTTTTTAAAATCATGAAAATCCAACAAAGTCAAAGCAGTAATCCTTAGTGAGTAAGACATCACATTAATCTTCAATCTACAAATAACAACTTTGAGGTAACTGTGCTTGGTTACAGTAAGAACAAATATCAGACAAGGATCTTTTGCTTTTCATTACCCCATTGCTCCAAATTTGAATTTTCTGGTACCATATTTTCAGTTTTAAGCAAAGTTTTTGCAAACTAATCACACTCTTTATAGCTTATTTTAATGCTTATTTTAATATTTTCAGAAATTAATTTACTTTGTGTGTTTTTTTTCCTCTGTAGAAATGCAACACAGAGTGATTACGAACAGGTCTGGGAGTGGAGATGGTGCCCAGTTATATGATAACCCATACGAGGAGAGGACTCGTCACCACATCCGAGCTGCTCCAACAGCACAACAGCAACCCCAGAGGGTCGAGGGTGGTCTTCTCCTGGTAGACAGCAGGGAGAGCAGGCTGCCTCAGGATGACGAGAGGCCAGCTGATGAATATGACCAGCCCTGGGAGTGGAAGAAGGACAACATCTCTAAAGCTCTAGCAGGTAAATTGGTGTTTCTCATAAGTGTATTCCTGTAACAAATGTGTCTTGAGCTTGGTTTTTTTTTGTTGTTTTTTTTAACTAATATGATGTTCCTCTCTTTATGTCCATAGTTCAGTTTGAAGGGGCAGAAAGGGAGCGTTCACGGGCTCAGACAGAACAAACCAGGCTTCCCAAGACAGGCACTACATCTACCACAGCAGACTCGACTACACTCCGTCTGGTTGGTGACACACCTTCTCTCTTGGGAGAGAGAGTGGATCCTTTTCTGCCACTAGAGAGCCAAGTGTAAGTGGACATCTGCTATCTTAATATAGTGTTTCCCCATTTCAATTGGGTAGCAGTGATTGTTTGTCAGATTTTGTTGCTTGTAAACTTGTATACTAGGAATTTAAAGGTTTATTATGTCTTATTGTATTATCCCAGTCAGTTGTTGACTGGATTGAATTTTTTTGTGTTTGGTACGCAGCTCAGCTTTGCAAGGTTTAGCCCCTTTGACTTGCTTTGCTGGTTGCATCTGGAAAATAGAATCATCAGATGAACCCATAATGAAAATGATTGTTAGTAGCAGCCTTAGTCATGTTTGCTGGTCACCTGCAGATGGTACCATGGATCTCTGAGCCGTTCAGAGGCAGAGACTCTGCTGACTCTGTGCAAGGAGAACTCCTACCTGGTGAGGAACAGCCAGTCCTGCCGGAACGACTACTCGCTCTCACTCAGGTAGACACGGCTCACTTTCTTGTGTCATTTACCGCACATACCGGGCTAATACTGACATCTTATATCTGTACTGGATGAGAACATACACATTCCCTTTATACTGTCCTAAGTTGAAACATCACTGCAATCTCTTAAAGGGGAATTCTACCCCAGTGTGCCACACTGCACTGCGCTGTTTCCAAAATTATCTGATCTAGTTTTTGTCCCATTTGGGTATCATCATGGTCTGTGGGTGGTGAGAGAATCTTCTCAGATATGAGCCCTGAAGCAACTTCTAATTGTTCACAATCTTCCCACCCAACCACATTATCTGTGTTGTTCTCCCCCCCCCCCCTCTGCTCTCTGTGTGTTCTCAGCCTTTATGAATAATCAGCATGAAAGCAGCTGTTTTCAGAAAGACTATCTGCATACTGGGAATTGCTTTTATCCTCACATCTGTACTCTTTTGAACCAGTGAGGAGTGAAGCGCAGTAATTTGATTGGATTGTACTCAACTCAAAGCCCTCATGTGTAGCCAACATAAATCAATAAAATAATCGAACAATGCAGGATTATACCTACAGTTTAGATGAGTATAGGGGCTGGGTTACACTAGAAAAGAACTCGTTTGTACAATGTATTTGTCCGGCCTGTGACCGTGTGAATTGGGTGTTAATGTCAGATCGTCCATTTCAGAAAGTTACAGAAATTGTCTGATAAAGCCCCCCAATCCAAATGCAATCAAAGGCAATCAAAATCATTGAATATCATACAGTGAATTTAAAACATGATACATACCTTGAGTAAATACTCTAAACACACAGTCCACATATTCCTGGAGCTTTCCACCATATCCCACAGCCTTCTTCAAGTGAATATAACTTGCTAAGTCATCACATAACCTCAGTATATGATTCAGTCATACTATCACTTGACCAAATCCTGTACTGAGGTGAGTACATTCAATCATTTAATTCACTGAAGAAGCCCGTGGGATAGGGTCGAAAGCTCAAGGATTACACAGGTAAGTGGCCTGTGTTTAGAATATTTAAAGCTGGAGTGCAGGACTTTTGTCTCCCCCTTCTGGCAGTGAGTAAAGGGGGGCACTGGGCTGCGATTGCCTGACACAGGCATGCATACCCTGAATGACAGGCACACAGAGAGGGTCGGTAAAAACAGATATGTTTTGACAGTTCATCAGCCCAAAAGCATGTTTTTTCCACCAGCCCACCAGTATTTGTCCCAGTATGCCCGATGGCCAGTACATACTGGCTGTAACCGACTGTTGGGGTTGTAAAATGGTGGATAAATTGTTTTGAGCATAACAAAACCCCTTGTGAAATGACTCATTCCACTATCGGAATTTGAACCATTCGGCCTGATAGCATTTGGAAAGTTTAGTAGAGCGGCACGATTAACAGCCAAACGGCCAGCACAGGATTTAAAAACTCTGTATACTGTGAAATACAGAGACATTTATCTGGTGGTGATAGGCTTAATCAGCATTGTGTGAACTCATTTGTCATGGGCTTGAATGTAACGGATATTCATTTATATGTAAAAGTTCCACACTGCAGGTTTAACACACTGTTCAAAACACATCTAACAGTTATCTAGGACCCTAACAAGATTAATTGTAAGTCAAAATAATATGATAAATGACTCAAGTTTTGTGAATAAAAGTGAAGGATTTCTCTTATTTTTCACTTTAAGCTGTTATGATGATAAATACAAGCTCAGCTCTATAAAAAGCCCGCTCTGATAAAAGACTACCAAGTCCCCTTGCAAATGATTGTCACAACAACCTTCAAAAACTCAACAGATCTACATCAAAGGGAGGAGCAGAGATTCAGTTACTGTTAAAATGTCAACTCTCAAAACTGTCTCCGCTTGCTAGTTCCTATTACAGTACATCCTTTTTGGCAATGCACCGACTTTTGTCATTTTCTCACCTCTGAACCCTAATCGTTTTCAATAACTTGACATGTCTCTTCCAGATGATGTTACTTACACACTGCCACAAGATATCTTTGTCTCGCTGTGAACATTTGGTCTGAAACAGCTTTTATGATTCCAATCCAGTGTAGTTCTGTAAACATCACAATTAATATTCTAGTTGAATTGAAATCGGATGAGCAAACAATAATCCCTCCTTCGCCCCTTCTCTCTCCCTCTCTCAGGAGTTGCAAGGGCTTCATGCATATGAAGTTCACTCAGTCTGCAGACGGGCGCTACGTGCTCGGGGAGAACAGCCCTCCCTTCTCAACCATCCCCGAGGTCATCCACTACTACACCACACACAAGCTGCCAATCAGAGGAGCTGAGCACATGTCCCTACTGTATCCCGTCATAGTGCAGACCCTCTGACACTGACACACACACAAACATAACACTCTTTCTCTTGGTGCTACTGAATACAATATATACTCATATTTGCCCCTTTCATACATGCCTTTCCACTGCCATCTTAACCTTCACTGCTCACATGAGATTGGACTGTTTGGTGCCATCTTTTCCTTTTGCCGTTTACCATAACCCCAATAGCTACACTGGCAGCTAAATAAGACAGCTCAGTGCCTCGTGAACCTATGCCTGTGAACTGGTTTTGCCACTGACATCCCTGTTTTAATATCATACTTTTAGGTCGAAGATAAAAACAGAAACTTTAGTCTTGAGGTGTCTTGAGACGGTAGAATCTACAGAACATTGCATGGAGATTGGCTCTCATACTGCTGTGCAGAGATGGACTGTGCTATCTGCTCATTTTTAAAGGATAATACAGGTGTTTTCTTTTAAGCTTGTGCCAATCATCTAGATTGACTGTTTCAGCCAAGGCAACAGTTTTTTTTTTCAAGTGAATTTTTAAAATGACAGAAATCAAACAAACAGGACAATGGAGGTGGAGTGCGGAGAGTTAAAATAGATGTAGACACTAGAAGGTGCAGTAGAAAATGTGCTGTAACTACAAACAACACTGTTATTATCCTTTAAGTGTTAGTTACCAATACCAATCACACACTACATTTTTAAACCATAGCTGTGTGTCAGCACTGGGTTTCTCTGTGCGTTTCAGAGGCCTGTGAATGTTATACGATGCTGTAGCTGCTTGCCTGCAGTGCTCTCCTCAGTTCATCATGTTATGTGTGAACACAAACTGACAAGACAGACATGACTTGTTAACTTCACACGATAACAGACTCCTGCAATACTAGTTTCTAGAATAAAAACTGCAGTATTATATTGAAAGCTTGTGGCTTTGTGATCATGACTATTAAAAAGAAGAAAAAAAAAGCTTTGGTAGATTATTTACTGTGCTGTTTTATAAGATTTAAAATGTGTTGAAAATAAAGGTGTTGTCTGTTTTTAAATTGTCTGTGTGTCATTTAATTTTGATTTTTAGATTTTTTGAAACCAGTTTTTCATTGCATGTTAAGCTTCATAACCCATCATATGAGCATAGCACATCATATAACCATTTAAAATGCATTGTTGAGGAAGACCAAACTGAAGATTTCTCATCGAGTTGAAGGTGAGGCAAGTATGTAATTAAAGGGAAGTTAAAGGTGCTGCTCCTGCATGTTTGTTTACATCAATTTAGGGTTAATTAGGTTGAGGTGTATCATCTCATAAAATGTAAAATGATGAGTTTTAACATGTTGATGGTAGCCTGCTTTCTTTAAAATGTGACATTGAATGAGTGATATGCACTACAGCCATAGAGAGATGAAGTGTATTGCAGATTAAATTACTATTGTGTTTCTTCAGTTAAATATTCTTTTTATTCGTTTTAACTTAGAGAAGTGATGCTTTAGAGGCTAATGATTTTAACATACTTAGCCAACATTTCATTAGAACCAGAACAAAAACTCACTCTGCTCCTCTTTCCAGAAAGATAGTATATATACTGATCTTGCACCACAATATTCCCGGTTTTGTGACATCATTTATCGCAAGGATGTTTTGTTTTTTTGTTTTTTTCTTGCTAAATGAAAATCAGTGTTATTCCAATTCAATAAACTGGTAAGAAAGCGTGGCTGCTCATCTGCTCATCGGTTGAATGATTGAGAAATATCTACCTGCGAGCAGCGGGAAAGGTAGAGTTGGGCATCTTCAGTCACTCTGTACATATACGATCTTTGGTATATTCTACCCCTCGGGCGCCACCTGATACCATAGCAACCGGCAGGTGTCGGTGTCACCGGAGAGAACAGCGACTGCAGGACAGGTAAACATTGTGGCTTTTTCGAGTAAGTAAAAGTACATAAGTATTAGCAGGAAAATGTATTTAAAGTATTGAAATACTCATTTTGTCCCCGTGACTGGTATATTATTATATATGACGTCATTAGATTATTAATACTGAAGCATCAGTGTGTAAGCAGCATGTTACTGTTGTAGCTGCTGGAGGTGGAGCTAGTTTGAACTACTTAATGTACAGTTAGCTAGTTTGGTCCAGTGGTTCGCAACCTAGGGACTGGGCTCCTCCAAAGGGTCACCAGATAAATCTGAGGGGTCAAGAGACGATTAATGGCGGAGGAAAGAAGAAAAAACAAAGTTCTGATACACAAATCTGTTTTCAATTTTTGGAATTTTTCTGTAATTTTTGATTTTTGTGAAATATTGGATCATTTGAATATTTACTGGAATGAAACCATTCAGAGGGAAAAATCACTATTTGGTGGAGCTGTTAACAACTCATAGAAATCTGAAATGTGACTGCAACTACATGCTGCTTTTTGTAAGACGTCAAAAGCCATATAGGTTGGAAACCACTGGTTTCATCTTTAACAATGTGCTGTATTTTAAAAGCTTGTTATATTATCCATTGTGTCTAATCTTCATCTGCAAAGTAACTACAGCTGTCAAATAAATGTAATGAAAAAGTATATTTTCCTCTGAAATGTAGTGGAAGTCTAAAATAGCATAAAATGGAAATACTCAAGTAAAGTACAAGTACCTCAAAATTGTATTTAAGTACAGTAAGTAAACGTACTTAGTTGCTTTCCACCACTGTGCTGTTGACAGGAGGATGTAACGTGTTCAAATGGAGTTAAAACAAAGTTTATGATGAGTAGATAATGCATAAAGTCTTTGAAGGCTGCTGATATTGTAATAAGTGGAAAATTTCAGCTGCTACGTGCTCTGTTCTCCATTCAGCTTCAATTGTTTCCATGGCAACTCGGACACAGCAGCTTGCCCAGGCCAAACCCAACCGACTCAGATATCCAGACCGGTAGGCCTAAATGAACCCATCTTTGTCTCCTTGTCGCTCATCTTTCTCTGACTGGGCCTGTTTTCTATCTTCCAGTCGTTCTGTTTACTGGCTGGATAAACTGCCACCAGAGAAGACAGGACCCACCACCGAAATTGGTACACATCTCACCTTTTCTCTTCTGTATAAAAAGCAGCTTTTTTTCTGCTACTGTGTTTTTTTTTGTGATGCCATGATTGTGTTTCTTTATAGAGTTAACCCCTCGCTGGTCAGAGCTGTGTAGAAATAAGAAGTTCTACGCTCAAGTCACGTAAGTATAACTACTACTGCATGTGTAATTTCTTTTTTAGGTGCCTTTGACACTTCCTGCCTTGTCTGCTTTCTTAAAAATATTTTTCATTGTAAATAACTCAGTTGTCTATTTCTTTAATTCCTGTTTTATAATATTTCTTATTGTCAGACATTAAATTTCAGACTTTTCTAGGATTTCATTGTTCTGTCTATGACATATGTTGTGTTTTATTGTAGTATTTAGTATTATTTTTGTATAGTAGCGCTATGGAGCAATGTTTTTATGAGTTGGCCCCAGTTTTGTTTATTTATGTGACGAAACCAATGGTTTCACACTTTTCCGCTGATCTACAGGTGGCAGTAAAGTGCCAATAAACACATCAATGCATCAGCAAAGGCAGGAAGGAAACTGGAAACTAGTGAACATGGACATAAACAATGCAGGATATAAAATATTCTATAAAAAAATCATCACTTTATAAATGCTTTATAAGGACGGATATATATTAAACGTGTTTCTGAGACCTCAAGCAGAGGCATCCTGTGTTTATGTGAGAAACACTGAATGTAAACATTTAATACCTTTCAGATCTTTCTAAACTTATCTTCTCCTCCCTCCTATGTTTATCCTCCTTATTTTGTTTTCTTCCTCCATTCCTCTTTCCCCTTTCTTCATCTTCCTCTTTTATTTCAGTTACCCTCTCATGCCCCCCCCCTTACGCTCCTTGTTATGTCACACTCTTCCTCTTGGCTTCATTTCTTCTCCTCTGCTTCCCGCTACAACCTGGCTATTGTTTCATTCATGCAGACTGTCTCCCGTATGGGAAGTGAGTGAATGGGCTCTCAGGGCTGTTCCATCTGAACGGCTGTGTCGACTGGCTCAGCCTCGGGCACCTGCAGTTGGCTGGCAGTCAGACCGCCCGCTGCTGTTTCCAGTGAGTGGCACATTCACTATTTCCTTAGAAATTCCTGTGTATTCAGAGGACCATGAGTTAGCTTGCCACAAGGTCTTTTAAACCCCACAGCTGGCTCATTAGAAAGTCTGAAAACTGAATTTTAAGGCTATAAAGGCCTTAAAGTTTGCCTTCGAGTCTGTCTTATTTTTGCTTTGTGTTGGTGCAGTTTTGTCACTTGCTTCTAATGACAGACCCCTGTGTGATTTCACTGGTGTTAACTCCTCAAGCGATAACAACTGATTTTTGCAGTATTCGAGATTGTTTTCAGTTTAAGATGGTTTGATGTGTTTTCCTTAAGCAATAAGTACATCTTAAAAGTTTCACATTTGAACATATCATGCACATTTCCTGGTTGATAATTTTTTTATTTTGGGTCTCTACTGGAATATCTTTGCATGATTTACAGTTCAAAAAACTCCTTATTTATGTTATGCTGGCCCTTAACAGCCCCTCAGTTCAGCCTCTGTCTGAAACAGGCCATTTTAGCTCCTGAGTCTTTAAGCCCCCCTCCCAATGAGCCCACTGTGATTGGCCAGCTCCAGGTAGCTGCCACTCAGCAAACTTCCAGTGGTTCCCGACGCTACTTAAACAAACTATAGTAGTCAGATTTCACTTCTTTTTCTCGTTCTTTACTCAAAATGGAAAGTTCTCAAATACATCCGCACATGTTCAAATCCCAAATCTGGTCCAAAAATAAGCGAATGGACAATGCAAATGACATGTGGAACATCCTTAGCAACAACCTTAACAACAAAAGCTACAGAACAGATGGCCATTTGTTGGCACGCATGAACAATCTGATGTCATCACTTTACAAACAACTTTGCAAACAAAGTGTTCAGAGCAGGCTGAAGCTTGTCCTTTTGACTTTCAGGGAGCATTTTTATGTAAGTTCTCCTCAAGTTTTGAACCTTTGACCATGTTTAACATAGACATCTGACATTATAGTATTAAAATAGCAGATCACAAGAGGGATGATATGTCCCCTTTAACTTTCATGAATCTGTCTGCCTGAGACATAAAACCTCAAGTTTAAGGAAAGTGCAAGGATAACTAATCATTTAAGTTGTGCACTGACACATGTAATATATGAGTCTTGTAAGTTGCAGCAAACATGTTGTAGTAAAAATTTAGTCTGTACAAAAGTGGTGGACTGACCAACCTAATGACACAGCAACATTGTTGTACATAGAGCCAGCATCAAAAAATGTTTAAATGTCAACATCACCCTTTCTGTGTCAGTCGTTTTTGGAACTGCTTGGCATGTTATGGACTGGACTGAATTTATATAGGGCTTTTCTAGTCTACCGACCACTTTACAACACATGCCAACATTCACCCATTCACACACACATTCATACACTGAAGGCAGAGGCTGCCATGTAAGGTGCCAACCTGCTCATCACAAAAGCGCTTTACAATATTTCTAAGGCTCACCCATTGACACATATACTCACACACCAATGGCATAGCCATCAGGAGCAATTTGGGGTTCAGTATCTTTCCCAAAGACAGCTGGGGATCGAACCACCGACCTTCTGATTAGTGGATGACCCGCTCTACCTCCTGCACCAAAGCTGTGCCAAAGCTCCAAAACAGCTGCCCTAAACTTACAGCACCTGGTACTAGCACCAAGTACTAACCAGGTAGTAATCAGTTAAATTCAATTTAATTTATTTCAATTCAATTTATTTTCAATTCAGTTAATTTCAGTGCAGTTATGCACTGCAGCTGAACACTCAATGGAATTTCTCCAAGTTTTATTTGTTTGATTGCTTCCCAAGAGCTTACTGTGTGTCTGATATCATGCTTTTTTGTGTTCGATATGATTTCATTCATAAACTGAAATGTGATTGTAGTTGAGCAGAGCGACACAGACAGCAGTTGCCACTTCACGGATTTGCCAGCTTGCCCAACCAAAGAGAAAGCAAGTTCTGGGGAGCTCTGGCCACAAACCCAAACCTGTGCCCATGACCCACATGGCCTGCAGAGCATCAGCACACATAGAGCTACTTGCCAGTAAGTCATCTTGCATTGTATCTGATCATTCTCCACTTTTTTTAAAGGAATAGTTCAACATTTTGGGAAATACACTTCGCTTTCTTTCTGAGAGTTAGCGTTCTCATGTCAGTATGCTAAATATGAAGCTACAGCCAGGGTTAGCTTAGCGTAGCACAAAGAGTGGAAACCGGAGGGGAAACAGTTAGACTGTTTCTGTCTGTAGAAGAGCTGTAACAATTAGTTGACTAATCGATTGTTCCATTGGCAGAAAATTAATCTGAAACTATTTTGATAATCAAATAATCATTTAAGTCATTTTGTAAGCAAAAAAGCCAAATATTCAGTGGTTGTAGCTTCTCAGATGTGAGAATTTGAAACTTTTCTGTGTCATACATGATAGTAAACTAAATATCTTTGGGTTTTAGGGTGTTGATTTGACAAAACATGGTATTTGAAGACGTCTCTTGAGCCTTAAGAAATTATAACAGGTATTTTTCTTTATTTACTGACATTTTATAGACAAAACCGATTAATCAATACTGATCAATACTAGTTGCCACCCTAGTCCAAAGGTAAGACCCCGAAGAGATCAGATTTACAAGGTGTTGGTAAGCGATTTTATTGCCTTTGAACGGAACCAGTCTAGCTGTTTCCCCCTGTTGTCACAGGGAATGACAGACCCCTGTGTGGTTTCACTGGTATTAAGTGCTCAGGCGATAAAGCGATCAAGCTGATTTTGTAGTGTTGTTTTCAGTTTAAGATGGTTTTGTATGTTTTCCTTAAGCAATAAGTACATCTGAAAAGTTTCACATTTAAAGAACGTATCATGCACATTTCCAGGTCGATAATTTTTTATTTTGGGGCTCTACAGGAATATCTTTGCATGATTTACAGTCCAATGTAATCACAATATATTTCACATTCTGTTGTAAAAGTAGATTAAGTCAAATACGTAGTTGTATTGTTTTTATCATGATTCAACTCTACCTTTTAACCATACTGTGCTCCATAGAGAGAGACCTTTCTTTATTCTTTGAGGGTATTTAGGGAGCTATCTTGTCTTGTGTCCAAAAAAGAAAGTGTGCTGGACTTTAGCTCAGCAAAAGATGTCAAGAGCTATGTTTGGTGTGGGGCTCTCTGGTTTTCTGCTTTAAGGAGGTTAAACTCTTTGTGTAACATGCATGAAGCAAACGCGTTATCAGGTCATGTGACATCTCATGGCCTTATGCCAATTGTGTTAATTTATGAATGTCAAACATTCAAAAATTAACTAAAATTCTTACATGATTCTTACATATTACACCTGTAATAACCCTAACTGCAATGTCACTATGTTTTTATTTGCTATTAGAGGTCATTTAGATTACTTTATCTCTTCAGCCCCTAAGAATGACCACCCCAAGTTCGAAGGAGAGCGCTCAGTGTGCTGGCCCGTCTCCAGAGCGTCCAGAAACTTCATTGCCAGCCAGAGACTTCTGGAGCTGTCCGGTCCCAAAGAGAGGAAGGCTTTGTTTGAGGGATATGACCCATACATCATTAGCCGAGCAGCCCGCTCTGCCAGCCCCTCACCTCGGATACAGCAGCTCTGTCTACCACTGCCCCGAAAATGTAGCTCAAAGTAGGAGGGATGAAGCCAAATGTCTGTTCCCTGCAGAGTAGTGATTGTTGTCCTTCTCCTCAACCAAGAGTGTTATTGTTATGAGCTATTTTTACATGTAAAATTATGACAAAGGCCTTATGTTTGTTGTCACATAATGGGCACACAACAGAAGAACAATGTGACCCTACTGTACATCACCTTGTTTACTTGCTTACATCTCTGCAGTTAAGAGCAACTCTTCAATTCTACAAACTTCAAACAAGTTAATAGAGGGAGAAGACCAACTTTTCAGAACTGCGGGTATCAATCAAAATCTGTTGGATGTCGTCATACATGCATCACACACACACACACACACACACACACACACACACACACACACACAGAAAGACACGTGTTTGTGTTTAATGTATTTTTAATAGCTACTGTTGTGCTCATGTGTGACATTAGTAGCCTAATTGTGAACAAGACAACTTATGTAATTGCAGGAACATCATATTTAGACCATTAAAATAAAAACAAATGCCCTGCAGCTGAAATTGCTTTGAGACAGTTCACATCCTGTTGTACATCCTGCAAGTCTTGTTTCATTAGTGTACACATGATTAACAGAGCCCTTGATTCAGTGTTTCAGTAAAATGATGATATATGAATAATACATTTTGAAAGGTGAAATAAAAGATGTTTTTTTTGTTTTTTTTTTAAGAAGATCCCTCAAAATCAGATTCAAACATGCACTATAATTTAAGATTGTGTCTGACTAAACTTTACAACTATAATTGGAGAAAGTGCACAGACACGCACAGGTGCTGGACCAATGAAACAATGTAACAAAGAAAGATGATCTAGACTTGAGTTTAGTTTGCTTGAAGAAGAGCATGTAGCCCGAAACGTCACTGGTGGATGTCTAAATAAACTGCATCTTAGGGAGTTACAGTGCACGGACCTTCATCCTTCTTTGTGAGAGTGAAACCTGTAAAAGTTGATCCTCGTGGCTTGAATTTTACGCGTGTTACCCCGAATAAAAGGGGAAACTATATCATCCATTTCGATGACCTCCTTGGGACCCAGAACCCTATTTTGGAAACCGTTGTGGACACAACGGGGCATTACTAGCAGCCGGGGCGGAACACGTGTTTGTCTTCACGCTGACAGGCTGCTGCTCTTCAGTTAAACGATGTTGATGGAGACGCAGAGATTGTTTGAGCTCTCACTGGTAAGTGGACGGATTTCAATTCAAAGCTTCTTCAGTCATGTTTGTGTGATTTCATGTGAGACTCTGAATGAGGCAGGAGGCTATGAAGTTCGGTAGTTTAATGCGTAATACACTCATTAACTCTTAAAGACGCAAACATAGCCAAAGGTGGATAGTTCCAACTTTAAAAATCACTGTCTAATTCTATAATGGGCTTTTCTCCTACACTTTAATGTAATAATAGCGACAAGACAAAAGGATAAAACCAATTTGAACATAAATGCCTGTAGGATTTATTTATTCCAGAGACTGTTTTGCATTGGATTGGTTATTTCTCTTAAAGACGGTTTTTTGTTGTTTGTTTGTTTGTTCATTTTTTAGAGTTTTCTTTAATTGTATAACCAGAGCTGAAACATCAAGTTATCAATTAATTGATCAACTGAAAACCAATCTGCAACAATTTTAAGATTCGACCAATCGTTTGGATCATTTTTCAAGGAAAAGTGCCAAAAGTTTTCTGTCTCAAGCTTCTCCAACGTCTGCGTAAACTGAATATAGCTATCTGAGTTTGAACTTTGGTCAGACATGATCTGATGGGCTCTGGGAACTTCTGGAGAGCATTTTTACTACACTTTATGATATTTCAAATGTAGTAATTAATTGATTAATCAGTAAACATCACTTGGCGGTTTAGTCGATAATGTAAAGAATCATTAGTTGCAGCTGTAATTCTGCCTTTTATAATTTAAGGAGAAAGTTGTCATAATACAGTTAAGCAGTTTACATAATATTATACATTTTACACAGCATATTTAATTATGTACGTTGCACTGAGTTACCAGTTTATTAGGTTTGCCTTTAATCTAATGCAATCCATTGTAACATCCCTCCAGGAAATCAGTGGTAGACAGGGACTAAGTACATTAACTCAAGTACAGTTTTGATTTATCTGTTCTTTATTTATCATTATTTCTGTTTTGTGCAGTATCACGATATTTTTGACCAAATACCTCGCTATCAATGTTGCGACAATAGTGTAGGGATGACTATTGGTGCACAAAATATTTACATAATGAGATTTTTGATAAATAATCATAATGTGTAATTTGGATATAATGACTAAGCCAAATAATTGAACAGCTAGAACAGTCTGGTAAGTTCAGAAAATTACGTTATTTTACAGTAACGCAGCCTTTAAAACCATGAAAAGACAATACTATGACATCATTATGAAAACCCGAAATCTAAGATGATATCTAGTCTCATATCACAATATCAATATAATATAAATATATTGTCCAGCCCTATGTAATGTTATAGATTTAAGTACCCAACAGTATTTAAGATAGTTAAAGTTAGCATTACCTCAACCAGCTGCCACATTGAAATGCTGTTAACATTATACATCAGTGATTCAATAACATGATGTGACATTCTGTCATGGTCCATTCTGCTGTCTAAAGGGTGCTTTTTAATACTTAATACTTAAAGTAAATTTATGAGTGCATCCAACATGCAGCATATGAGTGAGCATTGTATATATAATACCACTGAGATAAATCATTTTTACTGGTTCTGTTAGACACATTATGTTGACAGGTGTTTCTAGCAGTTTGTCATTTAATTCATTTCCAATTATGTACAGGGGGACAAAATATTAGAAACACGTTTCAGCATAATGCAGATCACTATGCCAAAATTGACTATAAAGCCTTAAATATGACCTGAGAGTTGAATCAGCATCTCTCTGACACAGTTTCATCTAAGTCTAAACATTATGAGCCTTACAAAGATACGATTTACTGCAGGGCTTTCATGTTGGATTGCTTAAGGTTGCACAGGTGTGTCTACTAAACTAGTAACTCAGTGTATATATGGTTCCATGTTTCACACCCTGGCTTTAAACAGGTGGAAAATATGGGGCTGCTCTTGATGAATTTGAGCCCTACACCCAGTTGAGGTTAATATCCATTTAATGGTAAAAGGTCAGACCTGAAATTCTGCCTCATTTTGCTGGAAGAGCTTGTGACAGTCAAATCCACCACACAAATTTCCTGACCCAGATAAACTGCAGTGTTTCATACATTGAAACACTTCCTATGTTGAAATGCCAAGCAGAAAAACCACAACACAGGCAGCTATAGTTCAGGAAATTATGAAATGTAACCAGTACATTTGGCCATTGACGCTGACTCAGTGAATCTTTTTAACATCAGACAATAAGAAAAATACACACAAAATTCTGTTCATCTCCTATTTTTGTGTTCACTGTGCAGAGCCCTTGTTGCTTAGTCACTGCAGTGTGATGGGGGAAAGTGAGTGAGCAGAGCTGCAGTGCCAGGAGAGACTGGTTGGTGTTCATGGAGTGGATCCCGGCTGTGGTGTGGACCTGCCTGCTCAGGGCCGCACTTGCCCTGGGTAATGTTCAGTGTCCTCTCATTTTTAATCCAGAGTAAACTCACTGAGAGGTAGACCTAGTGTGTTGATAATGTGCTGACATTTGTGTAACTGCTGTTAGCGGATGGATGGCAAACAGATGACCATTTGCAAATGCATGATGATTCATCATGTAAATTACATAATATTAAGCAGGAGGAAGTTTCTACTACAACTAGTGTGGCTACTGTGTGACTCACCTGCTGGGTTAAATGGTTTTGACAGATGCAATACATCAATATGTCTGGTAAATATGAACACTGAGCTCTGACACTGTGGATACACTTTTAAATTATGTGTAAAAATTCAGGAAAGTACATTTACAATTTGTTGTAAGAGAAGACTTAAACTAAATCCTAACAATGATATTCTTCTGGTAAAGACAGCCTATTTTAAATGTTAAAATTTAAAGCTGCACCAATCAATAGTTTTATATCAACAATGGATCAAATAACTATGTGTTATGTGAAAGGGGTCGCTCGAAGTAACAAACACACGGAGAGTTATCACATCTCTGCAGCTGCCCTCAACGCTAATGAGCCCTTTAGCATCTTTCAGCTCATTATTTTGGTTTTGCAGTTTACTTTATTGTTTTGATTCACCGCTGCCATCAACCTTGTCTCAGCAACAGCAGCAGGCAGCTGTCTTTGTGAAAAAAAAGGCTCTGATAAACCCACTCTTACTTGTTAAGCATCATGGAAGACAAAGTTCACTGGTGTGAACATAGCATTTAGCAGCTAAAGAGATATTTTTTATAAGAGTTGGTGAAGATCAAAAGCTGGGAACTGTAAGGAGAGTGAATATTTGCACTACATTCATTGCCAGAAACACAACTCCAAATTAATGTTGCACTGCATCTACTGGATGCATAAAAAGACAATTGTTTGCTAACACGTTAGCCATGTCAACTTTAGTAGGCCATATATGTCAAATGTGTGTGTGATGTTCAGCTTATTGTAGATTTCTGCCCCAAAATGGCCAAAAAAACAGTGGGGAAAATAACTTTGTGAGGTAAGATTGCAAATGTGTTTAACTCCAAGAGTGAAATTCAGTAAAAAAAACAAAAAAAAAAAAAAAAAACATAATAGTAATGGAAAAGGCGAGGCGTTAAAGTTTGGATCAATGCAAACATCCTGTTCAGTCTTGTCTGAGCTTCTGTTTAAACCTCAGGCCAAATAACACATGCAGCCCTTCATAAATATTTGACAAAACAAATTGTATGCATCCTACTTGATTAAATTGGCTTCAGATATATTTCTCCTAGGGTCTGTTTTTTAATAAGTTGCTCAAACAAGATTTCACTTCTTACGTGCAGTAACAGCTGACTCATAGCACTGATTTGTCATTCACCATCTTCCTTCTAATCTGTCCCATGATCCTCTTTTTTTCTTTCATCTAATCTTTTTTCTACCATTGGAAAAAAAAAACATTCTGCACAATCCAAAATCCAACTTTCATCACCTGTTTTTTCCTCTTTAGCCTGAAGTTAGCCATGTACATCCTTATTGAGGACTTGCAGTCTCTGCCATATCTCCCTATCTTAACCCAGCCTCTCTCCACCTTCAGTCCTGCATCCGGCCCTCTCCATTACAACCTCCCAAGCCAATCCTCAACCCCCGCAGCTGATTGGCTGTGTGTTCCTGGATCGAGCCAATGTCACCTGCCGCTGGGAGGCTGGAGACACCGCAGTGACGCACTACACTCTGCAAGTTCAGAAGAGGCCTGGGTGAGACATAACTTTCCTTTTAATATGTTAGAAGTCATGTTCAAACACATGCAAGTATTTAAAACATGCCTGAGTTTCAGTTTATGCAGGTTTTATGGATTCACTCCACAAATTCCAGTTTGTCAGCCAAACATGTTTTTTGTTCTGTCCCTTAAGAAAGTTTGTGCCACCAATCATTTTGTAAGAGTTAGTGTCAAAAACGCCAAATTTTATATCATTAGTAATGAGTTGGGAGGTCATAGTGGATATAGTTAATAGGGAGAGAATTGCAATTGCAAACGTGCAAAAGTGTTAATTCAGTCTGCTTATGACAGAAATTCAACTTGAAAAACATTCAATTTTAGATGTCTGCAGGTTGTGTGAACATTTCTATACAGATTGTGTAAGCATTTTCCACTGGTTGGCTTATGGCAGGAAACTGATGATGTCTAATGTACCACTGATGTCTGATATGATATGTTCAGTGTATTTTTGACCTGGAAAGCTGAGCCTTTTCATGCAACTTCTCAGAGTTGGGCATTGCTCGGTAGTACTGTACCCTAAAAAACCTAACTTTGCTTTTTTTCTACCTTGCACTTAGGACAGTTTCTTTCAAAATCGAATATGATAAAAGGCCTTTCACCTCAAGAATGATCAAGAGAATATCTCAATCCAACATGCTGTTGACGAATCCATCTATCTTGTTATTTTACATTAAATATTAATTAGTCAAATTGGATTAGCCACATCTCTGTTCTATAATAGTAAATCATTGTGCTTTTGCATGTGGGTGTGTTTGTGAGATTATGCCAGCTTATTGTCTGATAATGATTCTTTATGCTGTGAGCATGTGCTTGGGTTTGTAATCAGCTTTGAATCTCACATTCGTGCGACGCGCTTGATGTCTGGTTTCATACACTGAGATAATAAGAGTCACAGAGTTCTCATCTCATGATCTGTTGGTTGGGTAATATTTTCTGCTTGTCTTTGCCCAAAAATTTGTTGCAACTCTGTATTTCAAATGCAAACGAAATGCATTTGTGTGTGTGTGTGTGAGTGTGGGTGTGTGATTGTATTGGTAGGGTTGTAGATGCATCTATTTGGGCATGTTTTGTACCTGTTAGTATGTCTGTTGTTGACTGTTGTGCCCAGGGGTGAGGATGGGTGGGACTTGGATGTACTTTTTTTTTTTGTGTGTTTGTGTTTGTGTGTGTGAGTTTACGGGTTTGTTTCTACATTTATGTGTATGAGGGGATTGGTATAACTGAGCCCTTTACAACAAACAGCCCTCCAAGACCATTCACCTGCACCACATCTGGCACCAACTGCACGGCGCGGATCAACAGTTCAGCCGTGAGATTTATCTTTTGCATCACCATCACAGCACATGGCCTCAGCCAGGACATAATATCAGAACCTCGATGTCAGTCTGGTAGGATTGAAGGTGAGGCTGTTGTGCTTCTCCCACTCGTACCCTCTTTGTTCCTCTCTTATGTCTTCCTCACTCTTCTCTCTCTGTCTTTCTCAGTGATGTTGCCGCCAGCGAATTTGGACAGCGTAAAGCCAGTCAGAGGGAGACCTCGGTGTTTGAATTTAACCTGGAGACGTGATTGGTCTGCCTTTCCTGTGTCAGACTCTGAAATCAAAGCCGGAGACCTGAATTCCCAAATTGAGTTCACAGCACAGGGGCAGGTCTGCCACTCCCGAATTTGCCCAAACACATAACCGCATGCATGAAGGAACATACACAAAAATATTCAGTCATTCATATAGTAAAGGTGCCAGGTGCAGCATTTTAAAATATCAAACAGCAGCATTGCTGTTTTTCAATGTTAAGACCAAATTTTGCAAATTTAAACTGCATGACATCCTGCTCTCTCTTCCCGCTCACCCTTTTCATGTTTTGTAATGTTGAAAAATCTGATCGAACATAATGTAAAAGGCTGCCAGGCTTCATTGCAATGGTTAAAAATGACTATAAAAATTAATTAATTATAAAATACTCCATGTAGCACCTTTTTAAGAAGACAAATGTGACATTTCTTCACAAGTTAAACCTCGCCTCACTTTCTTCTTTTTCTCTTCCCCATACAGCTTGAGGTTCAGGTCGGTAATGTGACAGTGAAAGACTACATCTTCACAGTTTGTCTCTTCAGACCTGACACCTCATACATCGTCAGGCTTCGCCACCGTTACCGAGGCCCGGCGAGCTCCTGGAGCCCGTGGAGCAACGCACACCAGGGAAGGACAGGAGAGGGCGGTGAGAGGAGACAGTGTTGAAGGTCTCAGTCACTGTATTCCTATTTGATAATGAAACCACTGCTGGTTTATAGCAATACTGACAAGAAGAAGAAGAAGATGGGAATCACATTCTGTATTGTCAAGGTGGGGTTGTGGTGGCGTTGTGTGTGGCAACACTACCCTTCAGCAGAGGACCCATATTCAGGTGTCCATAGGCTGGAATTGTGCTTTTGTAGCTTTTGTGGGTTCCAAACTTAAAAAGAAAAAACATGTTATACTCAAAGTACATACAAGTATAAAAGAAACAGCCACACAACATATCTGAGAATGAACCACCATGCACATTTGCCTACATGCAGATGGGAGAAGCATATTTCAGCCCTCCAAGAACCTTCTGGGTCTATCAGGTCTTCTTCATGCTATCTCCAAGGGTGTGCCCAGCCACCCTGCAAAAAAAAAAAAAAAAATTTAGTCGCTTGTATTTGTGATTTCATTTTTTTCAAGCTGGGGTTGCAACTCTAAATTCAGAGCTTTGCTTTTCAGCTAAGCTCACTCTTTACCACAACAGTACACTTCAATGGCTGACGCTACATCAAACCTCCTGTTGATTTCATGCTCCATCTTACCTTCACTCTTGATGGTAAGACAACAACATTCTTGAACTTGATGATACTTGAGCAGCAACTCACTTCCAACCCAAAGGAGCACCATTCCTCCTGAATCTGAGGATCAACAATTGGCCAGAATCTTCTTTCCTGCACCCTTGTATAAGCTTTCCCAGCAAGGCTGAGCTGTGCAAGTGACTGAAACACTTACTCCAGACCCCCTTTTAACTGTGTGGCTTGAGGAATGGCAAAGTTGATCTGACAGTTGGTCCACCACTTTGGTCCAGATTGAAATATCTCAGTAACTTTTGAACTGACTTTGGTGATCCACTCACTTTTCCTCTAGCCCCATCAGCAGGTCAGAGTTTTCACTGGGCTGCTGTGGCCCAGGAGGTAGAGCAGGTCGTCCACTAATCGGAAGATTGGCGGTTTAATTCCTTCCTCCTCAAGTCTGCATATCGAAGTGTCCTTGGGCAAGATACCGAACCCTAAATTGCTCCCAATGGCTGTGCCAGTGGTGTGAGAGTGTGTGACTAGATCCTGATGAGAAGGCTGGCACCTTGCATGGCAGCCTCTGCCATCAGTGTATGAATGTGTGTGTGAATGTCGACATGTATTGTAAAAACGCTTTGAGTTTTACCATCCAGTGAAATATCTCAACATCTACTAGATGGATTGGCACAAAATTTTATGCAGACATTCATGTTGCTAAGCGATGTATCCTAATGATGTAGATGATCCTCTGATTTTTCCTCTAGTGCCACTATGAGGTTGACTTGGTTTTGTGAAGTGAAATTTATAATATATATGCATGTTCCTCAAACTTTCTAGCACAATGTGAGGAGAAAATTTTAATTTACCCAATACTTAAGCAAAGCTAATGACATTCCCATTAGCCTGAGCTGTACTTTGTGTTTAGTGCTAATTAGAAAATGTTAGCATGCTAACACACTGTAAGATGGTGAACTTCAACCTGAGAACATTAAGTACAGCCTCACAGAGTCGCTAGCACTGCTAAAGATTCTTTTTCTTGTTTAAAAATGGAGATCACCATCCCCATCTGGCAGTCCACACGCGCTGTCCTCTCACTCCACGCAACACTGAAGAGCCTAACAATATCCAGAACCCTGTAGGTGTCACAAATGATGAGTAATAACCACCACCGCAAATAAACTGCAGTGTATTGCTCTCTTCCTGTGACAATTGTCACAAAAATTTGTTTTTCTGGCATGATTGCGTCCTCTGTTGTCACACATCAGCCATTAGTGACACCAAGGAGAAAAAATATCCACCTCATACTTTAATTGTAATTACCACTGCTGTAGGAGGCATGTGTGAAGGTTTTTTTCTTCTGCTGGCAAAGAGAATGCGTACCACCTGTTTGTAATTTTGTGTGTCTTTCAAATTCTTTTTTTCTTTTTTTCATCCCTTCAATCTACCAGCTCCATCTGAAGCACCGGCATTCTGGAGGCAAGTGAAAGAAACTGACAAGACCGGATGGAGACTAACCTCACTGTTTTGGAAGGTGTGTGTGTGCTTGTCGAGCGTTGTGTGTGAATGAGTGTTTATATGATAAAACTCTTTTTATCACATTGAACTTCAGTTTACAGTTTAATAACTTTGGATCTGATTAGTTTTTAATCACCATCTCCTCCCAAATTGTCCTTAATTTGTTTTTATGTCTCCCTGAAATTGTTATTTTATTGGGCTACAGTATGAGTCAAGTTGAGACCAAAACTGAGACGTGTTGATAGTTGGAGCAAGAGAAAGAGGAAATAAATTCTTATATAATCTTTGCTCATGCAGCTATTTTATTAAAACCTCCATCATCTCACAGAAACTCATTTTTACTTTGCCGTCTGTTATCTCTTGTGGTTTGTATTTATACTCTTCAGCCCTTGCCTCACTCTCTGGCCAATGGTGAAGTTCTCTTTTACAACGTGACTTGTCAGACAGAAAGTGCTCAGGTCCTGAACGATCACAGGAGCTGCAGAGATTTGCACAATTCATGCACTTCCTGTAGCTTGCTCCTCCCTGCTGTACGATCTTCCTGTGCTCTCACCGCCTCAACCTCTGCAGGAACCTCTGCAGAAGCCCGGATATGGCTCCTTGGAGTTTCTGAGACAGGTAGGGCTTCACTTCAAGACTAATCAAACCACTTAGTGACCATTGTGCACTGTATGGAAGCATCTGCATTTGTTACTGTATGTTTCTCCACAGATTTATTCAGCTGTAAACAATAAGTAGCACCCCTTAGGACAGTGCAGATGATTCTTTTACAAAAAGATATTGAAGATAAAAACACAAAAGAGCTGCTGATTATGCTGCAGATCAGCCCTGATCAGTGTAATATGTTTGTGCTGCAAATTTAATTTTAATCATATTCCTCAATATATGATTTTCATATTTTTTTTTACATTTAGAGTAAACGTAGATACGTTTTTAATGAAAGATAAAATGAACAGAAATATTATTTTTGGTTCATCTTTTCTCTCCAGAGCCACCGCCCCCAAGCCAAATCATTGTAAACCCACTGGATGACAATAACTTGGATGTGCGTTGGACGGCTCCAGTTGATCAATCTGTGAGCAGCTATGTAGTGGAGTGGTTTGCTGTTCGAGATAAAAACAGCAGCATCCTACACTGGGAAAGCCTTAATAGTTCCAGCAGAGTACTCGTCATCACAGGTAATCCAACGATACATATGACAGCTTTAAGTATCAAATTTAAAGTGTAAGTTAAGGGACAGAAATATTATTTTTTGATTCATTGTGACAGTAGTTTATAAGGGAGAGTTACCAATCTTATGTTCATCTTTGTGTTGTTTCAGAGGGAGTAAAGCCGATGGAGCGTTACTCTGTGTCTGTCAAAGCACTGTATGGCAAACGAGGTGTGGGACAGAACGGGACACATCTCATTTACACACGACAAGGAGGTACGAGATGATCTTTTATACCGGAGTTATCTCATGTTGAGCTCTAAAAGCAACTTCAGAAGAGTGAAATGCTTGTTTTAAGGCAATCAGAGTGTGTCAGAATGTCATACTTTCCGACTTCCCTACCCTGTCTGTGGCACTCAGCTGCAAGCCTATTGGTGCCTACTGAAGTTGTAAGTCTTTAAAAACAAGTCACAAATATAGATTTTCATTTTTTTTAAAGTTTCTAAAATAAAAAGCTGTAATTTCTAGCTAATGTTATCTCAACAGGAGTAAATACTGTTGTTCTCTTCTACCCAGCAGCAGCTTGTATATAGAGTGCACCATTAAAAGCTCTTTATGTTCAGTCTGTCCTGGAGAATCGATTAACGCCTGTTAGTCCAACATAAAAGCTGATGACTTCATGTTGTACCTCATGTACACGTGATCACCTCATCCGAACTGTTGATGTAGTCTCAATCATGATTTCTGAGACTGGAGAAGATCATCTGGCAAGTGAAATCTTTGTATGCAGCAACAAAGCATAAGAAAGAACGAGAAAACAAAAACAACAGCAATAAATGGTTAAAAATCCTGTTTTCATGATAATTTTGTTGATGTATGTTTGTTTACAAGGAACCAATATTAGTCAAGTAATAATTGAAAAAGAGTTTTCCCTTGATAAATATCGTCACGAGCCAAGATTGTCTCTATCTTCATTTGGCAGACAAGACAAGATTCCTGCAGCCGGTTGAAACAAATAAAACTTAATCAGATTACTTGTGGCAAAATAGAGAAATAATCTAAACTTTCACTTCTCCTGTTTTTATTTGTCTGCCTGCACAGCACCCTCAGCTGGCCCCACAGTGCAGGTGCAGCGGATCTTCGGCAGCACGGTAGAGCTCAGATGGAGTCCCGTACCTGTGGAGCTGCGTCACGGTTTCATCCGCAATTACACACTCTGCTACACAACTGCAAACCAACCAACCAGGAGTGAGTGATAATAAACATATGAGCGTGTTGATTCAAAGCAGGCCAGAGTGTGGGGATTTGATTTCATTTTAAACATTTGAAAGAACTTTTTAGCCATGCCAACAGTGTTGCTCTAAGGATGGTCTGGTGTTCAGTCACTCTACCACTTTAGTCCAGACTGAAATATCTCAACAACCATTAATGGATTGCAATGAAATTTTAAACATTTATTCATAATCCCCAGAGGATGAATCCTATTGAATTTGATGATCCCCCGACTTTTCCTTCAAGCACCACCATGAGATTGGCACATTTATATTTTAGTGAAATGTCTCATCAACTATTAAAATGGATTGCCATGAAATGTGGTGCAGATATCCATGTTGCACAGAGAATGAATCCTAATAACTCCTGACTTTTCATCTAACAACACTAGATGGTCAAAATTCATACTTACCCAGCTAAATATCTCAACATCTGCTGGATTGACCTGCACAAAATTTCTCTCAGCATGAACTATGGTGACCTGTCACCTATAGCGTCGCCATCAAGTCAAAATTTTAACTTGTCCAATGCTTTGTTTATGACTAAATACCTGCAAATCATTAGCAAATGTTAACATCCTAAACTAAGCAGGTGCCACTAGTAAACCTGCTAAAAATCAACATGATAGTCAATTTTATTTGTATAGCCCAATACCTCAGTCTGTACAGCAATAAAACATCCTCTGTCCTTAGACTCTCGATTCGAATAAGGAAAAACTACCTGAAAACCACCTTTAATGATAGCATGTTAGCATTTTGGTCAAACCACTGTGCCTTAGTACAACCTCACAGAGCTGCTACCTTGGCTTTAGTCTGTTTGTTTACAGCTGTAGGTTTATAGTTGTTTTGAGATCCATTCAGTAGATCGCCTTAATCCTAAAATAAAGCCTGACTAATCTTAACAAATGATATAAACTGTGTATATTGTAAGATTGTGTCAAATGTTCATAAAGAGGTGAAGGACCAGTAAAATGTCCTAAGTAAGATTTTCATCATATTTGTACCTTTGGGAGGATAGAATTAATACTTACCAAGAGAAAAAGAGGTAAAGCTCATAAATATGTCGTTATTTTAGTTGTTTATTGTAACATTTTGTACTTCTTTGGCTATTGTTACAGTTTGTCCATCTCATGTACCTTTTCTGGTTTATTCAGGGCAGTTTGTGCCTGGTCACGTTCACAGTTACTCTCTGAAGAATCTGTCGCCCGGTAACTACAAAATCTACATACAGGCCAACACCGTCGCCGGCACTGGACCAGCTGGGCGGATCGCTAGTGTGCACATAGGTGGAGAAAGGACACACACACACACATAGGCACAGACTCACTGCATTAGTAGATACACGGCTATATCTTTGAAATAATTTTGTCTGTATGTATGTGAAGGTTCTGAGGAAATTTCGGTAGTGATGGGTGGTGTCCTTCCTGTCTTGATGACTTCACTGGTACTGGTACTAATGGCCTGCCTGGCACAGAATAAGAGGTAAGATCTCTGTCTTGCACCAGTGATATGTCACATTAACCAACAGATATACAAACACATGCAAAGTGTAATGTTTTACTGTTTCTCTTCAAAAACAGCTGGTTAGGTCTGTTTGGAGTGAGATAATCATTACATGAAATAAAATGACTTTTTTTTCCAAACAAATAACCTTGTAGGATGAAACAGAAGTTGTGTCGAGATTTTCCTGATCCTTCCAATAGCAGTCTGGCCCACTGGACCCCAAAAACCACTCTGGAGGTGAGTAACCTTTAACACCTGAGCCCTCTCTGATCAGTCTATTTGCCCCCCAAATGCTAATCTTTGCCTAATGCTAATCAATTTTACACATCTAGATCAGTATACTAGTCCTGGAGAGTGCTACTCTGCCTGTGAATAGTTGTATAATGTCTTCTGTTGCTCTGGAGGAGCTTTGTCAGATTTGGAAAATATAAAGATAACCATGAAGACATCATCAGGGTTAGCTTGGCTTTAGCTTCGAGACTAATTCTTTAACGGAAAGCCCATGCTACAAACTGATAGCATATTAAAAAATGTGGGCATTTATCAGGAATGAAAGGTCTAACAAAAGACAGTATCAAGTGGCATTATGGGAGGTGTAGGATCCATGTTTCTGGTGTTTGACACATGAAGTGTCTAAAAAAAAAAAATCAAGATTTGACCTGTTTGAATCACTCTTTTTTAAAAATCTGTTTCTTGGAAGTCCCACAACTTGTAGTTTAACACTACATCACTTGATTACTCTTTTCACTTTGTATTTGTGTGCTTTGTATTTACTAAACTTTATTGGTAACCATGTCACCTGTTATAGCTATAACCATCAGTGATAGAAAAGATACTGTAGGGAACTTTTACAGAAAAAAGATCCAATCTCGGCATATTGAGAATCCGTAGATTTACCCCAGTTGCCCAAATTAAATTTGGTCTGATTGAAGATACATGGAGTAATATTTTCCAAAATGAAACGTCTCCTGAATAGAAGTGAGCAAACACTGTCTGAAGTCATTAGCATTTATTTTTTTGTCTTCCCTATCTATTCGGTCTTGTGTGGCATTTAGTAACACACACCAACATGGTAAGCACATGAGTGCTCATGACTTCTAGTTCTAGATATTAAAGTTAAAACTTGAAACATCTAAACTCTAATGGACAGTCAATCTCTGATGTCAAAACAGGAATGTGAAACAGTAGGATTCAGGCAATGTGCTGTTAAAATTTCAACCACTAGATGGCAGAAAAAAGACTTTTCAGACATTAAACCTCATTGATCTGGTAGGTCAGTCATCATTACAAACTCCAGCTGTGCAGCCAAACATTGTTCAAAGCCACAGAACTACTTCTTTTTTTCTTTTCTTTTTTTTAAAAGTGGTGTTCCCAAAGATACGAAATACTGACAGGTTGAATTTGGGGAAAAATGCGTAAAATCTTGCACAGGACATCAACAATATTTCCATTGGATTGAATGATGCAGCCATAAAAAACATTAAGTCCTGGGTTTGAGTATTTCACTCTGTGAAAACAACATCCAGCTTCAATAAAGAGCTGGAACAAACTAACACAGAATACACATAATATTGTCAGACAGTGTGAAATAAGATTATTTTTTCAGCCTTCAAGGGAAAAGGTGAAAATTATCCAAAAAATTATCCTAAAACAAATTTGATTTTTATTTGATTTTTATTTTTCTACCTAGAATATGAAGCAGCCTGCTGTACCAGAGACACCTGAAATCAAATACTCTGAAGTTATTTTGCTCGATAAAAGTGATCTGCAGGACCTGGATCAGGACTTCAGCTATCAGGGCATCTGTAATATCCAAGCATATACCTCTCATTCGGACTCTCCACTCCCAGTTTCGGTGGCTGAAACGCCTCAAAATACCCCAAAATTTGAGAAGATTTACACCGGGAGCTCAACCACCTCCTGCCCTTCTATTTACTCCGGTGTCGTCTTCTCTCAAACTCCTCCTGCACCCATCCTGTGCCCATCATATCTCCAATCCAATTACTGGCAGCAGAGCACTGTCAGTGTTAATGACAGTAAGCTCCAGCTAGAGGAAGACAGTGAGCTGCCTATGTCTATACAGGCCATAGGATCTGATTCACCTCCCTCTCAAACAGATGAAGTAAAAACCTTTTTTCTGAGACAGCATCAAGGCCCTGTCTCCTTCTCGGACTTCAACAACATCTTCCATTCATCTGTCTTGCTTTCTCATCCAGTTGAAGTCACTTCACCCCAACGCCCTTTTTCTAGAAGCCACTTTGACTCGGTCCCGTTGCTCCAGCCTGACATCCTCACTCTCCCCGACTGCCGTTCGGACACCCCTGCTACCTCCTTCTCACCTTTCCCTCAGTCTGTTTTTGTGGATTTCTCCTACTGTCCTGTGGAGTGTGATCCATACATCTCCTCAAATGTTTAGTTTCATGCCAGTGTTACACTGTACATATTGGATTTCTTTTTTATAGTATCTGTAAAAAATGTTTCATTATAGATACTGTAATTTTACTTTTTATTAAAACTTTCATTATTTTTTTTAGAACTCTGTGGATCAATGGATCGTTTATCAGAAGCAGATCTTGTGCTTCTAGTCTGGAGATTTTGGCTTTTTTTGATGTTCAATATCATAAAAAATGTAAAGGAATAGTTGGACATTTTGGGAAACATACTTATTTGCCTTCTTGCCCAGGGTTAGTTTACAAGATAAACAAGATACTGTACCACTATTGTATCTGCTTGTTCAATATGACGCTACAGCCAGCAGCCAGTTAGCTTAGCTTAGCACAAAGACTGGAAACAGGGGAAAACAGCTAGCCTGGTTCTGTTCAAAGGTAACAAAATCCACTCTACCAGCTTCTTGGAGGCTCATTAATTAACACTAATTAACTTGTTGTTTTAATATGCATAAAAACAAAAGTGTGATACACCAATTTTTTGTTTTTTCACAGCTAGGCTTGCTCTATTTCAAACAGAGCCGGGCTGACTGTTTCCCACTGTTTCCAGTCTTTGTGCTAAGCTAAGCTAAGCTAATGGCTGTAACTTCATATTTACCCTACAGACATGACTTCTCATCTAACTTTCTAGCAAGAAAGGAAATACTTTTCCTAAAATGTGAAACTATTCCTTTAATTACAATTCCTTTAATGTGACTGTAAAGAGAGACCTTAAACTTTTTGTTGAGGCTTTTCTTCATGATTTATTTCTCAGTGAAATCACAATGTGCTATTCCTGACCCTGAATTAGTCCTAAGCCATTTCACAGGTGTTTTTATCTCTTTAGCAAATAAGCACGCTCCGTTTAAGAAATACAGAGTAAAAAATAGAACTAATCCTTGATTTACACCTGAAATCTCGAGGAAGGGTATGGATTGGCAGATATCAATACTAGGTCCTATACTCATCACATTGTACATAAATGAAGGTTGTCATGTTGTCAATGTTTCTTTTTTAGAAATAAGCAGTGCCTCACAGGCAACGTTTTGCATATGTAATTTACATGCATGCTGCTGCCCTCATCCTCAAACCCCTTGATGTTGTGTATCACAGTTCTCTGAGATTTATTACAGGTAACACTTTAGGACCCATCATTGTATCCTCTATGAGAAGGTCGGGTGGACATCACTTACCACACAAAGGGAACAGCACTGTCTTTTTTTAACTCACAAAGCCATCCTCAATATGCTATAGTTTTATTTATCATCACTTTTAAGACGTAGAAATATGAGATACCGTACTTGTTCACAAGAATGCATTACAGAATGTTTTATTGACGAATGCTCCTGTCTTTTTCTTTGTGTTTTTTTGTATTTTTTAAGTTAGTTAGTTGGTCTTCCCCTCACATACCTCATTTATAGCTGACAAATGATGCCAACTGGAAATTAACTGTATATGAGTCACCTTTGCAGCAGTGTCTGTAACTGTATTTACTTCAGAGCTGAAGTTCTTTTCAATTTACATTATTTGTATGTCTAAGCTTTAAAATATGCAGTCAATGCATGAATCACCATTAAACATTAATGCTGTGTGATGATTTAATGTTTGGTTTCACAACTTATTTCTTCGATATAACGCGTGTGTGTGTGGTGGAAGTGTTTTCACTTGAGAGGATCACTTTGATAGAGCAGACCCAGCATTTTGCACAAAAAAAGCACAAGTACATTAAAGGACATGTTCACAATTTTTCAAGTCTGTCTTAAAACAACAGGCAATTGAACATTGAACAGGGGTTTTCCTTGCTGTAATCATTCCTCCTGTTCATACTGGCTATTAAAAGAGATGTGCTTTCAATGTAAGTGATGGGGCCCAAAATCCACACAGTCATTTTGTGCAAAAATGCATTTAGAAGTTTATCAGAAGTTTATATGAGGCTTCAGCAGTTGGAGTTAGTCATAACAAGTGGATATCTGCCACATTTACAGTCTTTTTAGCATAAAATTCCCTCTTTGTGTTTCCTCGGACATGTTTCCCTGTTGAGCTGCGGTGGAAGTATAGCAACAAAAACAGGAGTCTTGGCACTAAAAAGACTGTAACGTTGAAAGATGCCTACTTGGTTTGACTCATTTGGATGACTGAAGCTTTATATTAGCTCCAGGTAAACTTTTAAATGGTAAAAATAAGATGAAATTTTAGGACAAAAATAAAAATACTCATGATGAATCTAAATGATTCAATATGAAACCTTTTTTTTAACAAATATGTGTAATATGAACTAACATTTCCAGTTTAAAGCATTTGATTCCCACTGGGAACAAAACATATTTGAAGGCTATTCACACTGTGTTGATTTTAGATTAAAATAAAATCCCCAAATGATTCAAAGTATGCTTTTAGATAGAGAGCTATGAAGCCCATTTCCGTCAAGAAAAGAAAACAGAGATAACATTAAAGTCCCCCTCCACTCAAAAATGTGTTTTTCTTCTTGTTACGTCAGTGTGATGTTGAATGTGCAGAGTGATGTATGTGCAGACTTAGTTTGAAGACTGTTTTCACCATCATCTGCTGAAGGGGGAAAGTTGAAGTTAAAGGTGTGAACCTATGAGCATGATATGTGACATCACAACTAGTCTGGAAGCTGTGGTCCAGGATGCAAATTATGCAAGTGTTATGTGGAGACTTGAACACATATTTCCTAATTTGGACATGTCTCCTGGAGTTGAGGTTGTTCCCCAGAGATAAAGCTGAGCTACTGACATTGGCAAAGTGCTCCTAAGGGACTCGCTATAACCTGTTGCTCCACTTCTCCTTTCCATAAAATTAGGTTGTAAAAAATAGGCAATAATTGAAAAGTGCAGAGCAATAAACGCCTTTGAAGTTCTTCCCTACATGTTACACGCTGCACCGTCTCTGTGTTAGCAGTGTATAAATCAGTAGAGGTCTGTCTGCAATGAGGCAATAAGTGAAGTTTTAGCTCAGTAGTCAGCACAGTTGTCTATGATCTGGGAGACTCCGATTCATAGGAACCTCCTTCGTAAGGCAGTTTATTCGTGAACACTTATTGTAACACTTTAATTTTCTAAAATTAAAAGCGTAATAAAAACAAAAACAGGATTTTAAAGCCTCTTTCCACTTTTATTCAAATACAAATACAAATAATTTTGCTGCCTCAACAAATATAGATACAAATACAAATACTGGGCTCTCTGCACATCCCTAATATACAGACACATACTCAAGTCAAAATCACAATATACTAAGCCAATGTATCACTTTTATGTCAACATTTTTGACTTCTATGTCAAAATTGTGAGATGCTAAGAATGTCAGAATTATGAGATGGTAAAGCAGTTTGTGTTTTAAATCAAATTTATGAGATTTTAAGTCAAAATTTTGACAAAGTATCTCATAATTTTGAGTTACGATCAGTGTTTTTGCATGTATAATTCCAAACTTTATCTGTTTTTGCTTTGCCTGGTAAAATGAGCTTCTATGATGTAGAAATAAATACAAAAATATCTCTCTATCTGAAAAGGCAGAGTCATACATTATGGGTGAGTTACCATTTTGGTAAAACTTTGATCCAAAATCAAGAGAGTTTGCATCATTTTTTAGTCTGATAATACTAGTTTGCACACATTTTGAGAGCTCCACTCTTAAAATTCCCTTCAGACTATCAGTTATGTTTTTCCCCAAAAAGTTAACCATGTGATAGAGCCGGAAATTTTTATTTCACTGCTCGGGCTCGATTACCCAAATCCAGGCAGGGAAGATAAGGCTGTTGAGGATTTTTTCCCTTCAGTCTCCTCCTGTCAGTCCGCATTGGAAGACGCGCCCCCTACACCGTGCGTAAAAGGGGCAGACCGAGACGCAGCAAGGCGTCCCCTGCAGCTCACCTGAAACACCACAGCACAAAGAGACAGACAGGTACACAGAGGAGCGGAGCCGGAAGAACGAGCAGGTCGACTTATCCTGATAGTACTTTTCCCATTGTAACTCCAAGCGTTTCTTAGATTACAGCTCCGTCCTGCGCTTTTTTTTTTTTAAACGCGATTTATTTATTCATGAAAGTGAGGCGGCATCGGAGGAAACATGCCAGAGCAAGGAAAGAGGCTGATTCTAATCGTGGTGGATATTCTTTGTGTCTTTGTTGGTGAGTGACTACGATTCTTTTTTTTCCTCCTGTTGACAACATGGCTGAAAACATGATTGGTTTCAGGCTCTGCAGCTCATCTGCTGTGCGTTAACTCGTGATTTTATGTGGCAGAATAAAGAAATAGGAAAAGTACTTTCTTGAAGTTTGCACGGTGACGTTTGGGATTACCCAACAAATCTAACACACATGATTTATAGACGTTCACTTGTTGCTTCATGGATCTTTCTGCAAGATTGGAAGACGTTACGAACTGCTGTTTGACTTCATACTCTTGAACTTCTGTGTCAAAAAAAACATGCACATATAAGTTAGCAGTGATTTTTTTATTCTCAGTAGTGCAATTAAACATTGCAAGTCATCATTGTTCCCTATCTTGTTCAAACAAGCCGGAGTCTTTCCCAACACTGAATAAGAATGCTGCTGGGACTTTTTTTTTGTTGTTGATCTCTTGCTGTCACTGCAGTGATTTCTTCACCGGAGTCATTCGGGTTAAGATGCTATCTTATCTCACTTTTAGCTTTTCAAAGTAATGATATGCTGATCTGCGATGACATACTCACAACTTGAATTCCTAGTGTTTTCACTGCCCACAGGTTGGCGTGTTAGACCACTAAGTGCAGCATGGCTGTGAGTGTGTGCACCCATACCTGTCTCCCGCCCCTCTGTGGACACATTCATACTTTTTTTTTTTTTTTTTTGTGTTACATATTTATCTTTCTGCACCCTGTGGCCTTTTTCTTTTTTAAAGTTGGGGTTAGGAGGAAGAGCAAAGATCATTGTTAATGAATCTTTCTCTGTGTGACATTTAAAATCCTGTTTTGGAAAATCTAGACCCTTTTGTGTGTGTGAATGCTGTACAGTGAACAAAACAGCTTGTTGTGACTTGCCCTGGACTCCGGGGACTACAAAAAGCCATTAGTCGAACAGATTTGACATCTTCCAGCTGTTTGTGTCACATCTGATAGGAAGAGGCTGTAGTTAGTTGAGGCGCTGAAAGAAGGGAGAAGTTGTCAAGTTGTTTTATGCAGTCTTGTGATTATTCTGAGGTGTTTTTTCTTTCTTTTTCTTTTTTTTATAGGGTGGAAATATAAGGTTAAAACTAGAACTTGTCTGCAATAGAGTCCCTGTGAAGTCAGCAAGAAATACTGAAGGTTACAGAATTTGCGTGTGTGTGTATGTGTGCATCCAGTTGTGGACCCATCTGTTGACTGACAGGGAGGAATGATAATGACCAGTCTGCTATTCAGCCCCCTCTTCACTCAAGATGTATGTTCATGTGTGTGCATACCTCACAAGGTGCACACTGTCAACGCCCTGCGTGTCCATTTTGTGAAGGGGGGAAAAAAAAGAGTCCAAGCTTTGGAGCTCTGACAAAATCCATTTACTCTAAGGATTTCTTGGACTTGTTGATCAGCTTATTTAAAAGAAAAAAATCTGTCAAGTTGTCAGTGGGCTGGAAGAGTTAAAGGCGTCTTTTTAATCCTTCCTTCGGTAAACGATTGCTCATGTAGAAGGAACTTGTTCAACATCACAGCTTTTTTTATTATTGTGAAATCAGAGATGTGATGTATCATTACCAAGTGATGAGTCATGATTTGTTAACTGAAGATTTCCCCATATCGAGTGAGAAAGTGTGACGGATGATTTAATGCTGTGTAAGTTAGTCAGAAGCCTTTTGAAAAATGAAACCATTTACGGTCTGATTCATTTTTATAACTTACAGGTGGGTGACAATGATACAATCTGTGGCGGTATCCTGATAGTAATCTATATCATTTCTGTTAAATCCAATTGAGAAGCTGTTTATAGACTAAAAAAAATCAGCACTGACAAACTGAAATAGTGTCATATTTTAAACAAATGTCTTATAATATAACGATATGTAGGATCACAATTGGTGCTCTAGGTCAGTGGTTCCCGACCTGTTTTTGCTTGTGACCCCTTTAATATGAAGCAAAATCTCTCTGTGACCCCATTTCATAGGCTGCGTGCCTAACAGTTGTGAGAGCTACAGTCAAAGTTTGATTTTTCTCTGCTTGAGTTGTTTCATTTGAATAATGTTTATTAAGTTTGAGGAGGTCAAACTATCCAGTAACTCACAAGAAAGAACAAGATTTAATGCTCAGTTTTACTTCTACTCAGCTACACAACAAGCATGAGACTGACAAACTTATAAAAATTAATCTTTTTCGCATCTTTCAACTGTTGCTAAAAAGTCTGTATTAAAGGAGGGTCTTGATATAGAATCAGCTGTAAAAGAACTTAGCTTGATGATCTTTTTTATTTTAATTTTTCGACCTCTCTACAGCCAAACTTCACAAAGCTAATGTCACAACTGTGACTGCATGGCTTTAAAATAGACAACTCGTTAGAGGTGTTGAGGATATATAGTCAGTTAGTTTTGTTTGTCTGCGAGTTTATTTGTTTCGACTTTATTTTTTGTGTATTTATTCATCTTATTTTCATCTTTTGATTTGTATAACCACTGTTTTGTTGTCATTACTAAAGAAAACTAAATAAAATATGATTTTTTTTTAAAAAGAAAGAAGAAGAAAAGCAAAGATTTTAGAAAAGTTGAAAAAAGTAAACACAACGTCTGCATCAGAATTTCATTTTTTCTTAATTTTTACCCAGGCGATCATCTCATGATCTACTAAGTTTATCTCGCGATCGCCACTTTAGGTGACACTTTTGAAATCATTTGTGATATGATTTAACATCACAAATGTCGACCAAACAAGTCCTTTTGTATCGAGATCAGAGCCCGACCGATATATCGGTCAGCTGATATTATCGACCGATATCGGCCTATCGCAGATATATCGGTATCACTGTATGTGTTGTCCAGTATGCGCCAATATTTTTTAAAGTTATATAGGCAGCATTTTACGTAAATTTGATCCTTTTTCTTAATTCAAGTTTAATATATACGTACATGAGGTTGTTTTTGTTCTGTTTTTTTATTTATAGTTATTTGTAATTATTAAATTCCCTGTGAAGTTTACTGTTTCAGTGTGATGTCATTTTACCACCATGATGCCTCCATTACATATCTTTGTCACATGTGTTTGATAACCATATTTGAGTGATCATTGCAAAAAATGTGTGTTTATATCTATATTCTGTATATATAAGATTATTGGCCGATATATCGATTTTATATCAAATTTTTTTACTCCCTAAGAGTGATGGTTGGTAGTGTAATGGTGGTAGAGTTAGTTTGGGGGGTCTGGGAGAAAATTTGAAGCCTGACTTTTAATCCCGAGAAGTGTATCATGCCTCAAAACCCCTGGATGCTACATTTCCTATAATGTGACTGATGGTGCCTTTCAGTAGACCCTCCTACCCTGGTAAATGTCCACGTCTTTCGAACTATACAGCCACATTTTTAACGCAGGCTTTCCGTTATGAATTTCAATCTGAAATAACTCTGACGACTGAATTATTTTCTCAAAATCTCTCTAAAATTGGTGCTCGAGTGCCCCTTTTTAAAAAAAACTTTTTGAAAAAAAACTTTTAACATATCTTTATTGTGAAATCCCAGATGATACTGAAATATTATCAATATTATATTGATTTATTATCCAGCAAGATGTCATTGTATCTTCATTTTTCCACCCTCTTTGTGCTTGTATTGTGTCCTGTGAGGGCTGCTGTTGATCTGTGTGGAGAGTAAACTATCATCAGTTTGATCCCCCCTCATTTAGAAAAGTTTTCTGGAAACCGTATGTGTGTGTGTGTGTGTGTGTGTGTGTGTGTGAGAGTGAGTGAGTGAGTGATATGGCTGGAATGTGCTGAATGTCCAGATTGTAACTGATCTCTGAATCTGCTCAGTGTTTTATTTCTCCCTCTTCCCCTCTGCAGTCAAACGTCCATCCTGCCATTATTTGTTACCACTGCAGATAGCAGATTAGTAGATGTTAACCCAACTTGCAACACACACACACACACACACACAGATGTCTCCTCAGCAGAGGGATGTTACACTCTGAGTTCAAATTCATGCTACAGTTTCATTTTGCATCAGTCAAATTATCAGGAATGTTAAAATTATCATTTATGAGAACAGATTGCTCTGTTTTATGTGACTGCTTTGTTATTTATATCTCTTTTTGTTTCACTTTACTTTCCATCTTTTTTTTTTCTTTGTCATCCATGGAGTGGACACACAAAGCAACAACAGTTAAAGTGAATAAAATATGTTGTGAATCTGGTCTTGTCATGTGATTTGTCCTGTTTGACCATCACCCTCTTGTTTAGAAACCTGTTTTCAGTTGTTTACCACGTAAAGCCGAGCAAATCCATCTGAAGAAGCTGTTTGAACTCATTGCTCTCGGCTGTAATGCTGTTTAAATGCTGTTTGTCCCATTTTTAATGGTGTTTGTACATTTTGAGACAATGAAGAGCTGTAGTCTTTCTGTCAACAAGAACGAGCCCAGCTGTTACAGAGCTTGCTGGTATCGTAGTTACACCATCGCTGTTTATTTACTTTTTATGACTCTAGTTATTCCTTTTTTGTGTTTATGCAAGTACTTTGGTCTGTGCCAGGGTCAAAAGAGGGTTTGATAATGATGCGAATAGTTCTCACACAAAGCAGCAGATTGAGATAAATTTGAGTCGCCGTGTCAGAGGTGAGAGAAGTCGATGTCTTTAAAACTGTCGCTTCATTATCTGGTCTGTGACCGCAAATCATTTTGTCCCTAAGTTTGGTGTCAAGAGCCAAACTCTTGCAGGTCAGCAACCCCCTAAAACCTAAAAGCAACTACCAGTCATTCTGAAAATTCAGTTCAGTAACTGTTTAGTGAACGTGTTCGACTCACTTTCACATACTTATATTGACACTCTGAGAGTATAGGCTGCAATATCACATCAGTATTTAATCAATAAGAAAGTCTGTAATGCAAAACATGGACCCACTTTTAACCTTCAAGCCTTTTAACATTATCAATTTTAGCACTAATAACTTATGGGGGGGGGGGGTTCACATAATTAAAATTTTTACCTCCCATTTTTTAAAATTTCATGACCAGAGAAGGAAGCAACGAAGAAACCATGACGTATTTCTTTGTAAAACAGAGACAGTTAAAATACGTCTGTTAATGTAAACCAGTGTAAACGAAAGAGGAAGAAAATGGTTTATGAAACGGAAGGATGAGAGATGTTTCAAATTCCAGTGAATTTTTATGTAAACCTACTGGTAGGCCATGAGGAGAACACTAAAGATAGAGGTTTTCCCAGTTGGAAAGAAAAAAAGTGTTGCATTTGTAAATTTAGTTGCATGTATTTGATCATATAGATGTATATCAGGCTGCAACTGACGATTATCATCATTATCAGTCATTTTCTTGGTTAATCAAGTAATCATTTGGTCTAAAGACGTCAATAAATACCAAAAACAGCTTGTCACAAGTTCCTAGAGCCCAAAGTGACGTCTTCGCTGTCTAATATCTTAAAGTATTCAGTTTATTATAGAAGACTTAACATTAAATTAATTGTTTTAGGTGAGAATCAGCACTAAGGAAATGAAAGTGTTTGTGAGCAACACTCATGCAAACTTATGATTTTACTGAAGAATTCGAAGAGTTTTGCTGCAGAGGCGACACAGCGAGTGACTAGAAACAGCTGTTGTTGTTGTTGTTTGTCTCTGGAAAATGTTATTTATGTGCCGTTTTAACAATTAGTGACGTGTTTAAGACGCTCTTCCATCTGTTTTATTGAGACACACACACACATACACACGAAACACACAGTATCTGCTTCTGCCAAATATGTGTCAGAGTAAAGTGGGTAGTATTGACTTTTGCTCTCTGACATTCCTGTGTGAAAATGAAAGAGAGATGTTAAAGAGAAAGTGTGTGTGTGTCTGTGTGTGCAGTTTGGGCTTGTAAAACACAGTATTATAAGAAATGTTACTGTACATAGACTCTGTGTGTGTGTGTGTGTGTGTAGTTAAATACACGCTCTTTGGTGGTTTCAGAAGGCCTCTCAGTACTGTGGTGGTTTTAATGCGAGAATGTGAGAGAGGAGAATTATTTCTGTTTTCTTTGACTTTGGTTAAAGGTCACTGTCAGTTTCAGCATTACCTCGCTCACACTCCCGTGAGATATGAGCCTCCAAGGTCTGCAGGATTGATTGTTCAGAAAATCTAATTGTTGATGGTTCAAATAATACAAATCATAGAGAGCAAATGCCTCCACCAAAGCTGCACAAATGCAATTTCTTCTAAATGCAATTTTCATAATAGAAAATGGTTGGAAATCATTAGATACAATGAAGGGATACATGTGCCAGATTTCTCATTCTTTCAGTTTTCATTCAAGTGCAGTTTTTCATGAGAGACAGAAAACTTACAACAATGAAAGATAAAAGATGTATTCATACAGAAGGACGGGTTCACAATTTCTCAAGCGTGTCTTAAAACATCAGTCAGGTGCCCAAATGAACATTGAAAGGGGTTTTTCCTTCTTCGTACTGGCTGTTAAAAGATCCCCTTCAGATGCGCTTTAAAAGTAAGTGATGGGGGCCAAAATCCACAGTGTATCCAAACAGTCATTTTGTGCAAAAATGCAAAGTTTACAGAAGATTATATGTGGCTTCAGCAGTCTGAGTTAGTCATATCAAGTGGATATCTGCCACATTTACAGTCCTTTTTAGCATCAAATTCCCCCTTTGTGTTTCCCTGTTGAGCTGCGGTGGAAGAAGAGTAACAAAAAGAGGGACTTTGGCACTAAAAAGACTGTAACGTTGAAAGATTTGACTCATTTGGACAACTGAAGCGTCATATTAGCTTCAGATAAACTTCTAAATCCATTTTTTTCACAGCAGGAGGCCCCATCACTTACATTGTCAGTGCATTATGAAAGGATGTTCTAATGGTCAGTATGAACAGGAGGAATGATTATGGTAAGAAAAACCTACAGTCGTGAAGGAAATGTGAACACTTTGTTTAAATATATGAATGCTGAGGTGATAAGTGTATGCGAGAATGACTCTTTTTCTTTGGAACTGGATCTTTGGGGGTTTCGATTCCCTGCACCACAGGAGAGACTAAGCAAGTGGTGTGTGCGTGTTGCCTTCTACTCAGGAAAAACCTATTTCAACATTCATTTGAGCACCTGACTGTTGTTTTAAGACGGACTTGAAAAAAAATGTCAACCCGTCCTTTAAGGTTGCACAGGTTCTGCTAGTGGAAAAAGTAAACTGAGGTTTCAGTGCATTGTGATAAATGTAATTATGCCATAGGTACTTTTTGTGCACATCTTTATTTCCTCGTAAGCTGACTGAAAATCAGAGAGCCTCAGGATTTTCTCTCTGAAAGTTAAATGAGACTGATCTCATGAAGTGAAAGAGGCTGGTTCGTTCGTGACCAGAAGCCGATGTTTCCTGTTCCTCACAGAAAACGAACGGGAAGCGAAATAAGGTCAGATTGAAAGCTTTACTACACACAGTGGTTCTGGGGTTCACCAGTGTTGTAGTAAAACACACTGGTGAACACCAGAACAACCTTCAGTATGTTAGCTGAGTGATTCATTGGGTGACCTCAACTTAGAGAGTATTAGATTTGCTCTAAAGGATAAGCTCAAGAATTTTTTGACAAATTTGATTCCCCCCTCATTGCTCATCTGCAAGAGGACCAACCATGTTCTTCATCAGTTTCATATCCTCATCAATTCATGAACTGATAACTCATTGAAAATTTGTCTTGAGTAAGGTAGGGCTGTGGGCTTTCTTTCTATCTTTTTTATGTCTTTTTCTCTTTCTGACTTTCTTTCTATCTATCCTTTCTTTCAATCTTTTGTTCTTTCTTTCAATCACTTTCTATCCATCCTTTCTTTCTTTCTGTTTCTTTCTGTCTTCCTTTCTATCTTTCTTTCTCTTTCTTTCTATCTTTTCTTTCTTTCTATCCTTTTGTGGATTCACAATAATCTGAACAATAACAGAGCTTCAGTAAAATACAAACATGCAGTCATAACAGGGCACAATCCAACACAAAAAGTCTGCAGTGTTGTTGTTGTTTAAAGTAGTGATGCTCAGCTTTCTCATACAACAAGTGTTTTTCTACTTAAATACAGCGGATATACCAAGAAAAAGCTTTTTTATCACCCAGTGTCGTTTAGGACTTTCCCAGGAAAAATCCCCGGCCTAACAGGAAGCAAAGCACTTTCTTTCCACCAACAGTTTGCCTGGACTCAGTAGGAGATTAACCCTTCCAAAAAATTGATGAACAATGATAGCCACTATTACAGACAAAAAAAACCAACTCAAAACCCCAGAAACTTCATCATTAAAATGGAAAGCACTACACACAATGTTTGCCAGGCAATTTCTGGGAAAGACAGAGCAAAGAAGTTGGCAAAATACACAAAAGAAGGGTCTTTCAAACAAGTTAAATATTGGTTTTCTGAGCGCTGAGCCGCTGCTGCAACACCCCAGTGTGACGTGGAACGCCGGTTGCAAATCCTTGTGAGCTAACAGACCGTGAGGTCGCCCAGCACAGCACTCACAGTCATCTGTTGAGATTCAGCAGACCTCAAGCAAATGTTTGCATCCAACACCGTTACCTGTTACTGGTTCTGTTCCCTGTAAATGTCTCAATTATTCAGCCCTCAAGATGAGTGGCGGAGGCCCACTGTTGGCCTCAGCCACTCATCTTAAGGGCTGAATAACAGGAACACTTCCCACTTCCCGCTGGGTCAGAGGTCAAGGGGAAGTTGTACTTGTGTCTGATCCCAAATTCCATCATGTTTATTTTCTCAAAGTGGAATCGGGGGTGCGTTCTTGCCAGGGGAGATTGTGAAAGCGTAAAACAATACTTTCTCTTCTTCCTTTTTTTTTTTTTTTTCTCTTTTCAAATCTCTCCCGTGGACGTTTTGTTACTGAAGACAAAAAGTCAGCAGAAACTTTTTTTTGTGTGTGTGTGCGTGTCTTGCTTGTCTCTTTTTAGATGAGTTTGGAGCCAATTTCTTCATTGTTTGCAGCTGTAAAAGTTCACGGAGAAAGTATAAATCAAACAAAAACTCAACAGCTTCATGTAAGATGTCAGAGTAGGATGAAATAGTGGACACTTATTTACTGCAGTACACGCAAATATCCTGCAACAGGTATTAGGACTAAAATGTGCTCATGAGGTCAAAGTACACTAGACTACGGTTACGTTAGATTTTAGCTTTTCTTTCAAGTTAATTATGGGAAATTCCAGATCAGGTAAAGAATGAAAGGAAGGATCTGATGACTGCAAGGAGGAAGGAAAGAACAGAAGGAAAGTCAGTAAGTGTTGTACAGGCTGAAAATATTCTCTAAAACATTTTGCAGACACAAAACTTTACATTTTTAGAAAATCTCATGTTTGGGAAACAGAAGAAACCACACGAACAACAGGTTAGCTATCTGGCTAGCGCTTTGGTGCAGGATCTCCACTGGTTGCCTGGCTGTTGTTTGGCCAAGAAATCAATCATTTTACAGCAACTTCCTCCCCCTGAAACCACAAATTGTCAGTTTTATGTTTCAGTTTAGTCAAACAAACAAGATGTTCATCGGTGAGTTTTAGAGGTGCTGGTTGGCACTGTGGACAGAGCCATGCTAGCTGTTTCCAGTCTTCAATGCAAAGCTAAGCTAATCGCTTCCTGGCTCCAGCTCATTAAGGTGATAACAATCTTCTCCTTTAATTCTCAGAAAAGGAAGAAAATTTTCCAAAATGGTGAACTATTCCAGTAATTCCTACTACTATTCCTTTTACAATCTCAGTATTACCATTACAGTAATTCACTAAATGTACTTCCTTCTAAACTCAGTTACATTTCCTCCTACTTATTTATTAGTTATTCTTACTTACTTTACTTATTTATTTATCTACTGTATATGTTTCCATATTTACTCTTTTCTTATGACAGACTGTATATTGAAAACTTAATAAAAAGATTTTTTATTAAAGTACGTCTCCAATAATGGCAAGCTCTGTTGTACTTATCGCCGTTTTCTTTTGATTTAAAATTTGTTTGATCTGGAAACATGTTGCCAAAGAATAACATGACATACATAACATAACATAGCTATACATCGAATTAATACATTTAAAAAGTAGTAATAATCAGTATGTAGAAAGAAACAGTTATCGAGAACACTTTAATAAAGTGACATTTAGAGAGAAGGAAGTAAAATTCTCTATCACAATATATAAAACTAAACAAGAAAGAAAACTTGCTTCATGAGAAATAATTATATTACATTTTCCTGCTAGTTCTGCCACATGAATGATCTGATTAAGAGTTTCAATGAGCTCTGGAAGTTTTGGGGTAAATTCAGGGAGAGTTACGGACTCCTCTCCCTTTCCCCCAAGCTCAACCAGGCCTCTGGTAGTGGAGACCACCCCACCAGCACGGGCCTATAAAAACATACCAGGCCTTCTGGAATAATAGAGCAGATAAAAACAGCCCGTCCAACTCAGATAATAGGAGCTCTCCATGGGCTGGCCTCCCAGAGACTGCTGGAGCATGTTTGATACGAAGGGGAATCGACTTCCTCACTGATTCTGTTGTTAAATAAGCTTAGCAGTGGTTATTGTGTGTGTGTTTGAAAGGCCATTGCCCAACTCTGTCCACTCACATCTCCACCCTGGCAGTGTGTAGCCACCAGAGACTTCTGTCAAACAAGCAGTCTCTTATCTAAATGTTATCCTTGCACCCTGCAGAGTAAACAATGGTTGGGCCTCAGTTCAAAGAGGAGCTAAGAGCACGCTCGACCTGCTGCAATAATGAACTCTGAGATGTGAAGAGTAAAAAGGGAGGCTTCCTTTTCAGGAAAATAAATTATCTTAAATGAGGTAACTGCTTGTCATTAAAGATAATTGGTGGCATTTGAGCAGAAAAAAGGAACAAATATCACATTAGGTATTGTAGATTGTCTTCCTTACTGTTACAAGAGGCAAAGTACTGCATGCGTCTTGTGTTCTGTAGTGACATAAACTAGTGGGTGTGGCAGACTGATACGTGCTTAAAGAGACAGTCAATGGAAAAAAAAAAAAAACACAACTGTAAAATGTAACTATGGCCCCAAAGTGACTGTCTATTGTAAGGTTTTTGAATTGGTTATATTAATCGTTAATATTTTCAGATGTGTTTCCTTGTACAGTTCATGCTTCATAGACAAAATCAACTGTTGCTTTGTAAATATGCACATAACCTCTATTCTGTATTGACTTTTTCCTTCGGTAGTCTCCAGCACTGTCTAGTTTGCATTATTATGAGCTAGTTTTCCTAACTTGTAGATTAAAGGTACCCTATGAAGTTTTTTTTTTTTTTTTTTTTAACAATAAAAAAAGTCCTTCTTTCTCACCAAAATGTATTGTGTGTGTGTGTGTGTGTGTGTGTGTGTGTGTGTGTGTGTGTGTGTCGCTTAACAAACATGTTGAGTTCATATTCTTCCTCATAAAACATTAGAAAAGCTGATCTGTTTTTAAAATCTTGCGACCTGCATTGTTTACATCCGTGTTTGCTAGCTTGCAGTCTTATTCTTCCCTGCCTTTCCTAACTTGTTGCTGCAGTTTTTGGCACATTATCATCACCGACCAGTTGATCTGTGGAATAGCTTAAACCTGGAGGCAGGAATGTATATCATGCTGCACGTGCACACATGCTTGAGGTACAAAAAAAACAGGGACCCGCCCATCAAAACATTGCTTCATAGCGCTACTAGTGGTCATAAACTCCACAGGGTATCTTTAAGAATATTTTTCATCATGTCTCTGTTGTTTTGTGTCAGGTCTACGACTAGGCTTAATCACTTCATGGCCCATAAAATGTAGGGGATTCTGACCTTTTAACACTGCCTGAGAGTTAGATTGGTTGAAATATGTTGCATGTCTTGCTTCTCCAAAGGTATACAATCTTTGTTTCCCCTTTTAGATGCTTTGTACCAACTCCTTAACGGGAACATAACATGCTTTTTGGTTTTTATACTGATATAATGTTGGATATCTATGTTAAACATAGTCAAAGTTCCAAAACTTGAGGTGAATGTATGTAAAAATGCTCCCTGAAAGCCAAAAGCCCAGACTCAGCCTACTCTGAACGCTTTGTTTGCAATGTTACCTCTACTTCCTCCTCATGATGACGTCTGGTTGTTGGCGCATGCCCACAAATGGCCATCCGTTCTTTAGCCTTTGGTGCTAAGTTTGTTAATAAGGTTTTTCACGTTGTCCACTCACATATTTCAGATCGGAATCGGGCTCGAACATGTGCGGATGTATTTGAGTTTATATTTCGAGTAAAGAGTTAGAACAAGATGCAAAATCAGATTACCACTGTTTGTTCACATAGCCTCGAGAGCTGGTGGAAGTCTGCCGAGGAGCAGCTTCCGGGAACTGACCAATCAGAACAGAGTGGGCTCATTGGGAATGGGGGCCTTAAAGAGACAGGAACTAAAACAGCCTGTTTCAGACGGAGGCTGAACTAAGGGGCTGCATAAAGGGTCAGTGTAAGTTAAATAAGCAGTTTTTTAAACTATAATTCATGCAAAAATATTCCAGTAGAGCCCCTGAATATAAATATAGACCTGGAAATGTGCATGTTATGTCTTCTTTAAGGACATTTTTCAATGTGTCTCCAGTCTACGACTAGGCTTAATAACTTCTTGCCCCATATAGTGTGGAGGATTCTGCCCTTTAATACTGCCTGAGGGTTAGATGGGTTGAAATAAGTTGCATGTTTTGTTTGGCAGCTCTTAAATTGTTTAAATTCTGCTGGTCCCACAGTACACCTTTACAAGCTCACGTTGTGTCAGCAGACATTGTATAAACTCACAGAGCTTTGTTTTGAATTCATTTTGAAATCCCAAAGTTGCTGAAGACACTAAGGCTTTTTTGTTTTGGAGTAACGTGTGGGTTTCAGTATTTCACAAAGTATAAGATGCCTTCAGTGAAGTGTTAAAACATGCATATAGAACATGCATTTATTTTCATGCAGCATCTACCAGTTTTATCCTTCCATAGTTTCATATTTAAACTTCCTCCTGCATTCATAAAAGCTACGTTTATTCACACTTTCTTATGCTTACAGTGTGCTATGTTGTTGCATGTAGAATGACGCAGAAGAGAGGAAACTTTAGCTGTAAAGGTTCACACCTGTCATGCTGCCACAGTGTGTATGATCTCAGACTTAATTCACACTCTTGACCAGGAGACATCCCCATATGTGTGCATGACATCATGTTGACATTACATCCCCAAAATTATATATCTGGAACATGTTTTCCTTTTGTGTATTTATGTGTCTTCATGTGAGTTCATCTAGTCCTGCCTGGCGGAGTCACATACTCTGGAGGAAGGAAGCAATCTGTTAGTGGAGAGCCACTCTACGACATTACCCAATAAATATACAGCTCGGGCTTAAGACAACAAACTCCATCCATTCCTCTCTCTTATTAGCTTCAGCAGTCCAGCAAGAAGTTCTTGAAAACAGGAAAACTATTTAAGGGCTGTAGTGCAGAAAGTTCCTGACATCACGCATCCCTGTAGATTGGACTATTGTCCTGCTCAGATTTAAGAGACAGGTTTATGTCCTTTCGCTGCTTCTGTGCCACTCAAAGTCTTTTGTTTGCACTCATAGAGAAACTGTCAAACCAAATTTCTCTGTCTGTCCTACACACAAAGATGAATACATGTATTTTTAAACATCTGTAGGTTATAGACCAGTTTTTATCTGTCAGGGGTGAGCGTATGTTTGCATTCGGGGCTGCACATGTCTCTTTAGGTATGTGAGTGTGTGTCCAGTCTTCAGATCCCAGGCCCTCGACTGTGTAAACGGTGCCCCGATGTGAAAGGTCAGGGCTGTTCTGCACGGTGTGTATCCATGGCGACAGGCAGTTCCTCTGTTGAGAGTTAATGCGACCTGCAGAGGTGAAGCTGTTGCCACTGAACTCCTGCTGATGACAAATTCATTTACTCGGCAGAGCTGGAACTTCTGCCCGCAGCCAAAGGATTAGTACGTCAGTGTGTTCTTAGCTGTTTCCTGAGCTGCGCTTCATTGTGTTGTGGTTCACTTGTCAACACAAAGCTGAAGGGTCTAAGCTGCTCTCAGGATGGACTTCTAGCTCTTAAAATACAGTTTGTGTACTGTAAAGACTACAATATGGCTGTTTTAATGCCTGCATTAACTTAGCAGTTACAAGTAGCTCTACTAAGGTCTTCTGCTTCAAATAATCTTTCTAACAAATGCTTTTTATAATATGTGAATATATTTTTATATGTGCAAAAAAAACAACAGAAAAACACTCTAGTAATGTCACTATCTACACCATCTTACAGTCACCTCTAATTTCTTGAGTACTATTGTTGATTTATATCTTTTCTGCATCAGTTTCTCTTTTGTTACGTTTGTGTTTTCGGTGTAGGCCATAGTGCTTAAAAGAAGTTTCTTTTTTTAAATATTATCTCATAATTACCTGCAGGATATTGTTTGTGATCTTTTAGTCAGGCTATCTCAAAAATTTCACAAAGTCCAATGAGATTTGGTGGAAAAAGCGATTAGTCTTGGAGATCATTAACACCACAAGATAGGGCACGTTAAAACATTTTCAAATTTTTTTTTATCACTTGCCGCACCTACTTGGATGGAAAAAAAACTGGCACATGTATCTTATTATTGTCGTCTCTCGCCCTCCAGCGGCTCTGCCCTCAGCCATCCTGACGCTGATGTTCAGCCCGTACCAGCGAGGAATCTACTGTGATGACAAGAGCATCAGTTATCCCTACAGGAGAGACACCATCTCCCACGGAGCCATGGCTGCCGTCACCATCATCTGCTCCATAGTCATTGTGAGTAAAACTGACCAAGAAGATATCTTTCTGTGTAAATGTTTCACTGCAGATCGTTAACAGCGATATTTGCTCTTCTTTTCCTGTTCACTCCACAGATCACTACAGGAGAGGCCTACCTGGTGCACACCAAACGTCTGCACTCCAACTCCCAGTTCAACCAGTACCTGTCAGCTCTCTACAAGGTGGTGGGCACCTTCCTGTTCGGAGGAGCCGTCAGCCAGTCGCTGACCGACCTGGCCAAGTTCACCATAGGTCGTCCCCGCCCAAACTTCTTATCCGTGTGCGCTCCAGTCGTCTGTAACGGATACATGCTGCAGATCAACTGTACGGGCAACATGCGCAACGTGACTGAATCCAGGTGCGATTACTCAGTGCTCCGCCTCTCTCTCACTGTCTCTAATAATACAAATGTACACTGAAACATGCAACGATGACAACTGTAATGTTTACGTAACATTGAATTAGATATTCAACCGGAATTAATTATGTTATAGTGTAGTATTGTCTTGTTTTGTCATAAATATGTACTTCAGTAAAAGGTATAATATGCATCTCACTCTAGTAAACTGACAACAAATGAATCCTTCTTTCTCACATCATTGCGTCTTTGGTTGAAATTCTCTTTAAAAAAAAAAAAAAAAGTGAGTAAACACAGTAATTTTTCCTCTGCTTCTGTTTTGTTCCTCAGGTTGTCGTTCTACTCCGGCCACTCATCCTTTGGGATGTACTGCATGCTTTTTCTGTCGGTGAGTGTGCCTCCGTTTGCGTGTGACTCTGCATCTGTGAAATGTCTGTTTACCGATAACACACACAAGTGACTCATAACAGGAGGAGGTGGTCGACAAAGACGCACAGCTGAAGTTTAAAAAACATCATTGTTGTAATACTACACACTGCACAATAGCCGGAAAGATGACAGATGCAATGGTTCATCTTTTTGTCAGTGTGAAGAAGTGAGATGTTGAAAGTCTCTTTGAGCTGCTAAAGCATTTGTCACTTTAACAGCTCCATGCAGCACCGCTGTACAGGAATCTGTCCGTCAGAAGTCAGTAACATAGTTGCATGAAAACAACTACATATTCTCACGGCAATTAGTATAATTGCTCACAAAAAGCAGACATTTTCATATCAGAACCAATAAAAGTGATGGTGATAAGAATACAACAGTTAGAGATATTTATCAGATAACTATAATACATGTGTGCTTATGTTTAAAATGACAATTTTTGAAAGAGTTTTGGAAGAGTACTGAGTTAAACATCAGTGGCTTTTGTGGGATTTGTGGCTTTAATCTCTTTGCCTTAATCTTTTCTCTCATAATGTTGTAATTTAACTAATGTCACCTTTTTTTTATGCATCTCTAATCCTTTTTGGTGAAAAGTTGTTTTGGTTTATTTTAGGGTAAATTATACTTATAATTTATACAGTTATTGTCTAAGGAAAGGGTCAGGGTTTCAGATGGTTAACTGTAAAAAAACAAACCTTATAGTGTCCATGTTTCTGTACAAACTAGTACAGAAATCTATTTTTGTACAAATAAATATGATTAGATGTTAAAGCAGAGGCTCATTAAAAACCTAAATTATGTTTGAAATATAAACTTAAAACCTGTTTACATGAAACTCCTAAACTCCTTAAAAGTGTTTCTTTGCTGACTCCTCTCCTGACTTATCCATATACTGTATGCAACCAGTTGAATTAAATTTTTTTTTTTTTAAATGTGTGTGTACAGCTGTATGTCCAGGCCCGAATGCAAGGGAAGTGGACGCGGCTGGTTCGACCCACCATCCAGTTCTTCCTGGTGGCGTTTTCTCTGTACGTGGGATACACACGCGTGTCTGACTACAAACACCACTGGAGCGATGTGCTGGTGGGACTGCTGCAGGGAGCCCTCATCGCTGTGCTCACTGTGAGTATAACAGTGTATTGTACAATCAAGATGGGCTAAAGGTTTGTCTGTTATAAAGCTCCTACTGTGTATGCAGGATGTTTACGTGATTCATCCCACATTACCTCCCTTCCCTCGGAGAAGCTGAAGTCTAATAGGACATTGCTCCTTCTCCCTTTCAAGTGAAACAGTGTAGCCCAACAAAGACCAAAACTTATTGTGCATTTAGACAATCTTTGCTAACTTGTAAAATCCATAATCAAGTTTACCAGCAGGAAGTTGTCCTTGAACAGCCAACAAAGTAGCTCATATCCGTAGGAATTCCTAAGTACATGATTTGCCACTGAGTTAAGCATGTTTTATTGCTCGTTACATGATGATTTAAGGGCTAAACTATTTAGTAAAATGTTTGAGTTTTCCTGGATTAATGATTATAGGAGACTTGAGCTTTCAGGAAAGGAACCTTTTGTTTGGCTGATTTTATCTGTAGAGCTTGATACGGAAGACAAAGTGTTTAGTTTGCAATGTAACGTAAGAAGCTTTTTTTGTCTTGTCTATGTTGGACAAATGTTTCACCACTTTGGTGTCTCATAAGTGCATGCGGGCTGAGCACTCATATGTGTATGACACCATAAACGAGTAAATAAACATATGATTGACAACTTACAAACAGTTTTGAAGTTCATTGTAAATATTTCCATTAACGTCCATCGGTCACCTCGTTATTCATTCATATGTCCAGGCTACAAACAAGAACAAACAGTAGAGTTTATGCCTGATTTCATTAGTCACATGATACTTCCTGACTTTATGGTTTGAGAAAGAATGCCTGAACACTTATTAAATATCACCTGGCGTGCAGTAGATTGTGGGATACAGACGGCTGCCAATGATTTTTTTCCCCCCAGGAACTTAATTTGATTTTATGATACAAATTCTGATAGAAAAGGCTGGAGGCTTTAAACTGGACTGGCCTTGTCAGCGTGTCCCTGATGATAAGTTTATTTAAAAACAGAAGTACTTCTAGGATGTACTGACCTGCAATATAGTATCCATCTAAGAAATGTTACCTCACTTAAAATATATGTATTTTAAGGTTTTTTTTTCAGATTACAAGTCTAGGTATTTGTGTGTTTGACTTCATTCTGTGGTTTTAGGCAGTTTTTGTGATTTTGTTGTATTAAAGCACCTTATTATGAATACACAAAGACTGCAAAATAAAGCCTCAAACATTACCAGAGTTGAATCAACTAAAAATGATTAACTTTCAGGGTCGTCTCTGTAGCCCGGTGTAGTCACAATGTCCCCGATTTGAATCCAGCAGGAGATGCGTCGTCTCCCTTGCTCTCCTCTCTCTCGACGTCTCCTGCTTTCATTACACAGTATTAGTCGTCACTTTAAATGCTCAGATTTGACGCTCCCTCTTCTTCTGTTCTTTCAGGTCAGATACGTGTCAGACTTCTTCAAGCAGCGCCCTCCGCTCTGCACGCAACCGGACACAGCGGAGAGCGAACACCTTGAGCGCAAACCCAGCCCGCAGCCTCCGGACTCGCAGCACGGGAACCACTACAACTACTCTGGACCCGTATGAGCACATTACAGCACACGATATTCTCTAAACAACGGCTCTGTTACCAAAGGATATGTGACTTATAAAGAAACAAAAAAAAACCCCAAAAAAACAACCCACAACGCAGTAACCACTACCAGGACACCAAGATCCAGACTAGACCTGCTCCCCTCAGACTATTTTACAGCTATGAAAACTCCCCTTGGAACAGAAGCTCTGCGGTCTATGTGGCTTTTTAGTTTGGGTGTGTGTAAAATATGCAAAACATGTGTAGTGTGTTGGTATGTCTGACAGTGTGCAATGAATTTTTTATCTTTTTTTTTTTTTTTTCTTGATTCTCTGTTGTGTTTGAATTCGTGCTGTGACTTAACCGAGGAGCGAGCAAAGACTGCTTAAGAGATCTGAAAATTCAAAAACCACCAACCAAAGATTTCTTCTTTCTGTCCTTGAATGACAAAACCTTGGAGGTTGAATGTTTTGTTGCTCTTCGGAGTCCGATAAAACTGTTGCTATTATTCCTACCTACACTGGATCTACATTATATCTGCCTGTCCTTTTGACACTTTTATCATTTTTCTCTGCAGATGTCTCCATATTTTACTGTTTTTAGAAAATGTGCATGTGTAGTGATGGACTGCTCTAACTATATACATTATGTATAGTGCTAACATTTTTATTGTGTATTATAACTACTGTATCTAATAAATTGTGTAGCTTTTAAATAATGTATTACCACTACTTTGCTGTGATGTCACAGTGAAACTTTTTGAGTTGGCAACATTGTTTCCGGACGTTTCCTTATTATTTTTTTTGTGTGTGTATATATATATATATATATATATACATACAGACATTTTTTTTGCATTTCAAATCCAAGAAAGGATGAACATGGAAACGGAGAAGTTAACGACGCATATTCATCATCGTCAACACATCAGTTTCCTTGTACCTAAAGTGCTGGTGGAACCACCATTTCACTGTGTGGATGGATGAAGTCTGAAGCTAAATACACCTTCATGGACCTCTTCCTTCCCTCGTTATAACATGTGTAACCTATTGTGAAACTGCATATAATGTAATCATCCCTTTCCTTCAGTCTGTCTGTTGTTTTTTTTTTTTGTGCAGTTTTCTCCATAAATATTAGCCGGCCAGATATTGTTGTCTACGTGAGTGCTTACTTCTACAACAAATACTTGTTTATTTTTTTTCCAGTTATCATTGAGCTATTTCTCTGCTATGTTCTTTTTGAAAACAGCACACTGACGCAGGGTTCATGTCTGGACCTGCCGCTTGACGGTTGTGGGATTCTTCAGTGCCAGAGAGGAATGATACTGTTCACGTCACAAGGTTTTTTTTTCATTTCCTTGATCAAAGTTGTCACGCTGGATAGATCAGGGAGCTGTGACCTTTTTTTTGTGACAAAAAAATGTTTTCTCACTTTGACCCTTATTTATTTATGTGGATGGTTTTTGTTTTGAAATTTCTGCCACCACTCCCACACAGTGGCGGCAGATTGAGTTTCATTTTTGGTGCAACAGTGGAAAAAAGTTACCGTTTTTCCAGAGAAAGTTTCTTGTTACTCTGGATAATTGACACACCTTGCTGGCACCAGTCCGATAAATCTACCAGGTCGATATTCTCTCTGGTAGACAAATTGTGACCATCAGAGAACTGAAACACATCTTGTAACTTTAACTGCACTGTGAGTCCAGCTTATCTTTGTCACAGTTTTAAGGATCCTTATTCTTAAGAATATCTAAAATAACTGTGGGTGCTTTTCATTGGATCTATTTTCTACCCAAGAAGTGGCCCATCTGGCAAATTATTCAGCAACAAGGACACTGATTCTGGAAAGCGATGTTGAATTTATCAAATGTAGCTTCAGCTCTATGAGAACCACAAACAACTCCTTTCACCTGCAGTGTATTGACGTAATGGCATTCGCTCTATTTAAGTTAGAAAATACAATTAAGTCTTTTGTAACTTGGATGAAACAAACCAAACCTTCGAGACCCTTAGGTTCATGATTTTCAAGTCATTCTTAAAATAATGGCCCCGTATGAACATTGAAACAGGTTTTGCTCGCTGTAATCATTGCTTCTATTCATACTGACCGGTTAGAAGATCCCCTTCAAATGCGCTCACAATGTAAGTGATGGGGGGGGGGGGGGCAAAATCCACAGTCCTTGTTTTGAGCAGAAATGCATTTAAAAGTTTAACTGAAGATAACGTGAGGTTTCAGCCGCAGTTAGTCACATGAAGTGGATATCTTCCACAATTCCCCCTTTGTGTCTCGGCGGACAGCGTTTTCCTGTTCAGCTGCAGTGGAAGTATAGAAACAAAAAGAGGGCATTTGGCACTAAAATGACACTACCTTTTGGAAGATAGACTTGATTTGATTAACTTCAAATAAACTTTAAAATACATTTTTTGGACAGGAGGACGACTGTGGGTTTCGTTCCGCATCACTTACATTGTAAGTGCATTATGAAGAGATCTTTTAATGTTCAGTATGAACAGGAGGAATGATTATGGCAAGAAAAACATGTCAGTGTTCGTTTTTGGACTTATATCTGGCAATGTCATGGTTAAGTGTTGAGTCATCCCATGAGAGGTTATTAATATGAAGGGAAGTCTATAATGCTTTTTAGTTTTTAACTAATGACTGAGTGCAATCAAATACATTCCTCAAAACGCCAACTTGTATCTGAGTCAACTAGTAGGAGTACCAAACCTTTAACCACAAATGATTTCATCAAGCTGCTGAGGAAATGAATCAGACTAAACATTTTATCAGGCTCCTGAACGCTACATTTCATGACATCCAAGCTAACGAGCCAGCGTTAAAATGATTCAGATGCCCTTTCATGTTATTATTTCTAGAGAAGACTGTCGTTTCAGTCTTTTTCCAGTTACCAGCCGAAGACAAATGACCACTTTTCAATCACATCTTTTATTTGTAAGGCACCAGAGAAGCTTCCTTACTGCTAAAAGGTTGATTCATTCTCATTAGAGTACACAGTTGCTTGTTTACATCTTTTTTTTTTGTTTGTTTTTTGCCCCAGGTATCTTAAAATGAGACTGTGTTCATTAACACGTTAAACTGGTTTTTCTTTGCACGAAAAAAAAAAAAACGGATAAAACATTTACAAACCTAGAAAACAATGTTAAGTGTTACTGCCTACTGAGAGAATGGGAGAGAAAAAACAGGAAAAAACGACATGGTATACAACATTGTGCCTCTCTTACTGTAGGCTTGTAATGCACACATACAACACCAAAGTCTTCCATGATACACACACGTTAAAAAGCAGCTTTGAAACATACAAAAATGCTTTAAAAAATATGTATATTGATATATTCATATGTATACAAATTGGCCCTTCACAGCAAAAACAAACACACATACCATTCATATGTCTGAGTTTTGCCAAGGAGGTTTTCTACGGAGACGGACGTCAGCATAAAGAGTGCGAAAGACTTAACAAATCTGTTCTCGCACTCGCTATATCGAAGTCACATCTCCAGGGAGGGAAACTCTTCAGCTGCCTCCCCCCCCTCCAACACTAGCACAGACAGGAAGAAGAAGAACCAAAAAAAACCAAAAACAAAACAAAAAAAAGAGCACTGAGCCACAACTTAAGTGCTTTTTAAAATAATACAGAGAAAAGGTGTAAGCTCTGATTGCGGACGTGCTCAGACATTTAAAGGTGGGTTGTCAAAGCTCTGGGAAGCAGTCACATTACAGGGGAATAACAGCAGTGTACCGATGGTCGGCCCACAGTCGGGAATCGAAGACAAAAAGAGGACAACAGACTGACCTGGACCTCTTTAGACCTCTTTTTTTTTTAGCTTTGTAGACAGTCTTGTGAGTGTGACGTCATACTGATGGTCAATGAGAGAGCACTGCTGCCCTCTGCTGCCTTAAATGTGAACACACTTATTTCCGCTGCGTCCCAATTCCATACTAACTGCTTACATCATGTACTATTTTTAATAGTATACCGTTTCTGCAGTTTGTATACAAGAAATAAACGTTTAATAGCTCTGTACTAACAAGAAATGATACATGTGGTCTAGAGTGGGCGTCAGTTAAACTCTGACTTTAGATTGACACTGAAACTTATAGAGAAGACAGAAAAAATGTTGTTTTTTTTTCAAAATAAAAGTTCCCGGAGCTGTTCCACCACCGTCTGCATCTATGTTTTCCTGTTCTGAGCAGCTCCTCTGTTTCCTTTATGCATTGCATTGTGGGAATAGGCGATCAACAGCACACTCAAAAATCTAGTTGTTTAATTTTGTACAGTAGTCATGCATGTAAATGACTGTTTTGAGTGTACTTTGTTTTGTCACTTTTGCACTGTGAACACGCTACATACACAACATATTGTGTAGTATGATGTTCATACACGAGCCTGGTTCCAGACCTCTAAATCACCTCCAACGTCTAAGAGGTTTTTTTAACAATTCAAATACTGAATGTTAAAAAAAAAAAAAAGAAAATTAAAAATAGAAAACAGTCTGATTATGAGGCTATGTTCACACTATAAAAGTGACAAAATTCAGTGTACTCGAATAGGGCTGCGTGAAAAGGTAAAAATCGTTGTCACAATATTAATAGATGTCACCAGATAGCAAGTATTATATATTACATCCAATCTTTATTAACTTTTTTGCGAAAAAATAATATTAATTACAGCTGCTAAGAGTTACTTTGGACAACAGACACGATCAAATCACAATATGATTTTGTTTCAATTCGATCTGCAGTAACACAGATTTGTCAGGACGTGCACTAAATCCATTGATTTGATTGAGCTGTTAATAATGGACACAATTTAATGCACAAAGGAAACGGAGGAGCTGCTCACAGGTCACAACCATCTGAGAAGTCGTCCTTAGAAACTGTTTGGAAGAGGGCAGGCACTTTCAAAAATACTAGGCAAGTGATTGAACGAACCATCTATCACCATCTATCACGGGCTAACTTCTCACTGTCGTGACACCTAAACCACAGCCGTAGCTGCCAGTAGTTCCTCATAGGACACTGATTGGTCCAAACCACTGTGGGTTTGACCACAAGCCTGACGAGAAGCCTGACGAGACGGATTCTTGCGTGATCTCGCGAATCCAGCTGCCTCGCAAGGTAAGCAAAATGGTAAGAAGGCTCAGACGAGATATCAGACAACGAAAAGTTGAATCGTTTTTCTCTTTCCATGTTAAGTTGACATTCAAAAATCTCTGTGATGTCTGTCAGTATCATTTCCTGTTAGTACAAAACAGTACATTCATTTCTTGAATATCAAAGACAAAAAAAGTATACTGTCAATACTATACAGAATTAGTATGTAGTATGAAATTAGGGCACACCTTTAAAAAAAAAAAAAAGAAAAAGAAAGGAAAAAGAAGCTCTAAATTTATATTAAACAGGACATAAGAATTTGGTCGAAAGCACAAATTCTCACTGTGAGAATCTTGTTATAATGTGTTGTTTTCTGAGGGGACGCTTGTTTGCTTACAGAGCTTTAGCAACTCACCCAGGACACATTCTTCATCAAAATAAGCGTAAATTTAAAAAAAAAAGAAAAAAAAAGGAGAAGGTTTTCCCCTTGACAGTCACGCACAAGTTAGACAAGACAGGAAAAAGACAGGTGCTTGATACAGTATCAGTATAAACTGAAGTGCTCGGCTAACTTGCAGAAATACAGTACTCTGTCTGTCTTGTACGACCGTCTGGCTCTGAAGTTTAGATCCTGTTCAAGTTTGTCTTGGTCGGTTAAAGAGTGGAAAAGCACGGGGGGAGGGGGGGGGAAGGCAGGAGGAAGGCAGGGCGAGGAAAATACAAAAGGTGCTTCAAGAAAAAAAAAAGAAAATAAAGAAGTTAAATTAAACAAGTGTTTTCTTCTTTCCAAATCACATTCACTCGAGCACACACAGACACATTTTTTGAATGTCTAATTAGCCGGTAACTTCACGAAAAACAACATGTGAAAATAAAGTCAATTTTTTTTTTTTCAGAGCTTAAATTCTTGTAATTTAAAGACAAGTCATGGTCGACACCATGTAGCGCGCGTAGCAGCAGCTAGGCCTATGAAAACACAAATTAACCCCCAAGCTGGATATACTACAATTTGTACAAACTATAGGTTTTCAATGGAATAAAATCCCGTTCATTTGGGATTGAGGTACACAGCTGAGTGGATGCATCCAGTGGTTGGTCATTTGAAAAAGCAAAAATGGTTAAGAGTCAGGTGGTTTAAGTTTGATGGGCTTGAATACACCTGACAAGCGAAATGTCCCTTTAAAAAAAACAAAAAAACAAACAAAAAAACCCCATCCCATTTCATTTCAGATGAAGATTTGCCTCCAAGTGCATAAAAGCACAGCGTCACTGTCCAAACAGCTCCGGTCAACATTTTCAGGAAGCTTTGAAAAAAGGTGATGGAGCTTTTGTACATTACAAATGGAGGGAAATGAGTTCGAGGGAACAGCGATGTTACTGTAACTGGCAGACGGGGGATCAGTGAGGAAAAAAAACCAAAAAAAAACCAGCGGGACTTAAAAGGAAGTGAGAAAAAAACCCAAAAAAACCTCACCAAAAACAGATCTGATAACAAAAACAAGTCAGAAAAATAAACCTGTGAGAGGCAGATCCATGTAAGGGAGACTGCTGTTAGCTTTTCATCCTCAACTCTCGTTCCAAATGGGAAAACATTTATCTTGGTTAAGCCTAACAACAGTGGCTTACACTAAAAGAAGCATCTGTTTAAAGTCTAGAAGCCTGAACTGAGTCTATCACCACTAAATAATATGAACATTTAACTCTCACTTTCAGCCGTTCAGCAGTTTCGTTCTCAGCACATCCAAATGATTCCTAAGTTTCAACTCCTTGCTTGTCATCATCCCTGCAGTTACTCTTTTACATCACCACTCAGCAGACAGGCAGCCGGACTTACATCAATCTCCATTTACAGTTACAGATTTACCTTTCTATCCCCCCCCCTCCCCACCCCCCCACCCCCAAACAACACCCCACCCTCCAAACCTTCTCGCTGTGTTCCTACTAGTCTGACTTATCCCCGTCCTCTCCTCTGGGCGCTCTCTCCGCGGCTTCTCTGGCCTTGTCCTCTTTCACCGCCTGGGCCTGGCCGTGGGAGTAGTTGGCCAGGATGGAGGAGAGGGAGAGCAGGCCGGAGCTGGAGGAGACGGCGGGCAGGGTGGGAGGGGTGAGGCCCAGGGGCAGCGGGGTCACAGGCAGGGCCAGGCCCTGGAGCTGGGACAGGTGTTGCACCTGCAGCTGTTGCTAAAAAAACAAACAAACAGGCGATAAAAAAAAGGCAGCGAGTTAATACGTTATATGGAGTTTTCTACGTGTACATATAAACAAACGTCATGTGATGTTTGTGTAGCATGGACTATGGACTGGGATGAACGCTGCTCTAACCAGCTGTGGTTGTGCTACAGCTCCGACACGTCACTGCTGTGGTTCTCAAATCCACAGGAAGCGTTTAAGAAGAAGAGCGTCGAAAAGCAGGCTCTTCTTCAGCCGCCATATTTCTAATAATGTTTAGAGTTGTTGCTGATATTTGTTGTTACATAAGGGTTGAATTTTCATTTGCAGCTCATTAATGATTGCAGGAAAAAGAAGAAAAAACATCATGCCAGGCCTGGGCTAATGCAAGTAAGATGCATTTTACAAGACAGTAGTTTTCTGTTTCTATGGGGGTTTTTTAGAAATGTGTTTTTAAAATTACAGATACTTTGTGGCTTTACTTGTTCAGACTGGTTTTAATCACTGTGCACAGAACATTGTCTCAGTTTGTATCTTTTTTTCCTGAGGAGTGTATATTAGAAGGAAAACTGTAGCCGTGCTTCTCCTGCTTCACAGACTTTAAATGAGAAGTGACATAAAGAACTTTAATCATTAAATATTACATTCCTGTCAATTATATAAAAATACAACCAGTGTATGAAGATAGCGGATTAGAGGAAACAGCATGAGCAAGCATGATGCTCCGGTGGATATTACCACACCGGTCTGAGTGACAGAGGATTGTCTCTGGCAGCAACGATTGTGCCAGAATGCAACACAGACGTGTTTGGTGGACGTTGGCGCGGGGGGCGGGGGGAGGGGGAAGGGGGGGGGGGTTACAACATGAGACAGCAGAATTGCGATCAGTAACTCATTCATGCATCTCACCCGTATGATGGAGTTCATCTCAGGTGGTGTGACCTGCTTGGCTCTTTCTATAGCGCCCATGACTTGCTGCTGATGCTGGAACAAAGACAACACACGGTCATAAACAGCTTAGCGAGTGACAGAGTGAAAACTGAAGAACAAGAGAGGACAAGTGAACAGTCAGTGGCTTCAGATTTGCTAGTCACATATAATAATAATAATGATATTAATAGATAAATATTAAAATATTAAGCTTGTCAAGGAAAACACTTTCTCCCATGATTGTTTCTCAGCATATTCAGCAGGAAAAAAAGACTCTCAGGCTGAGGTCGATGTCAGTGTCGTTACCTCCTGTGACAGGAAAGGCAGCACCTGAGCACAGATCCCATTCAGTCTCTTCACTATTTCAGCCTGAAAAAAACAGAAGATAAAAAAAAAAAAAAAAAAAAAAGAGGTCAGACCAGGACACAGAGCACAGCTGGGACACTAGTAGGAGGATTATTGGAGGCTTTGATTACCTGTTTATGCATTTCAATGTTCAGCCCATATGACATTTCATAGTACTGTAACACAGGAGGAAGAGACAAAAATTATAGGTGGGTGAAGTTATAGCATCTGTTTCAATTAGTCTATTGATAGTTGATCAAAATAAAATTATTTTGATAATGCATTTTTCAAGCAAAAATGCCAAACATTTGATGCTTCCAGCTTCTCTAATGTGACAACTTGCTGCTTTTCATGCTCTTTCTTGGTCCAAATAATAGTAAATCAAGAAAAAGACACACATGGTGATAGTAAATTAAACATAACACACAATACAAGTGCAGTCAAAGCCAAATATGACTGCTAATAACACTGTGGTGAGTGCTTTCACACATGCAAAGGAGAAGCAGTAAAATATGTCAGCAGCAAAAGAAGAAAACACTAAAGAACAAAGGTAAAATTCAACAGTGCCATTTGATAAGTGCTTTGGTTTATTACAGGAACTGTGATTCAACAGATAAAAAGCCACATCTGACTAACAACTCACAGACTTACCATGATATAGTGACGCTGCATCTCTGACTTTTCAGAAGCCAGTTTATCACACTCCAACTTCAAACTAGTTAAAGAGAATATAAAGAAGCAGAAGAGGTCAATTTACAACTGAATTTTGTCTGTTGGATTAAAAAAAAACCATTACGAATAATGATGTCCTCTTATAAAACAAAAAACATATATTTTCCAGCATATTTTGGTTTGCAGTAACTTTCCGAAACCGCTGACGTTAACGCCCACTTTTTTACAGCTTCTGACTCGGTGTGTGAAGGTGAGAAAGTAAGCTGGGTTTCACTTTGACTTTGTGTTTCTCTCACTTTTCATGTGTCCAACCAAGTGCGACACTACAGATGCCTTCAAAGAAAGATATGTGCACCTGAAACTGTGCGTCTGTTCACAACAGCTATAAATACTTTTGCTTTTTAACCAACTAATAAAGGCCCGCCTAGAAAAAAAAAAACAAATCACTATCAGTTTGAGTGTACGCTATATTTAGAATACTTTCGCCGCTTCGCCTTGCCGCAACAACGCTTTCTGACTCAAACAGCGAATCTGCAGCATAAAACGGTGCACGGCGGGATACGAAAGTTCCACAGTTGAGAAAAAGTAGCGTCAAAGGAAAGCGCTGAAAATCTGATGGCGAGGTAAAGCAGTGAAAATATTCTAAACATAGTGAACACTTAAACTGATATTGATATTTTTAGGTTGGCCTTTATTCAGGTGGCTAAAATATGTTTTGCTGCTGTCCCCGTCCACAGCCGCGTGCTGGTACTCCTGCCTGCTTCTCCAAACTGGGAGCGTGTCGACCCCCATCAACTGCAGGTGATACACTGACTATAGTCATACAACCCCACTTCAAAAAAATGCAAACTATCCCTTTAAGTCAATTGTAGTTGCTTTAATTGTGAAATATGGAGAAAATGTTTATGACTGAATGTATTTTGGACACTACTTCTGGTAACTGACTGTACTGATGTGTTGGCATATTGGTGAAATAATCATTTTGACTGTGTGTTGTGTGTCTACCTGTGGTATTGTGCTTGGAGGAACTGGAACTCATCCTTGATGCGGTCACAGGAGTCAGAAGTGGTGAACTTGAGAGGTTGACTGGACTGGGAGGATGCCTGGGAAACAAGAACAGAATAATATGAATATTAGTCATAAAAACACACACACACACACACACAGAGGCCTAAAATACATTGACATTTGAGTTTGTGTGTGTTTGTGTGTGTGTGTCCTGCTGCTGAAAAAACCTGATGATGAATGTGTGTTTGTATTTGTTTAGAAATAGCAGTTTAACCTCTGAGATTAACCCTTTCAGAAGACACATTAGAAGATAAGAAGATGAAGGTCAGCCTTAATAGGGTTTCATGTCCGGGTTTGACGGCATAAAACAAGATAAAAAAAAAAGAAAAAAAAGGAGGCAGTATGTTTGACTAATAGCGCACTACAACTATCAAGCAATTATCTAAACAAACAAAGATTTCTTCTACAGCTGTCTTTGACACGCTGATATGCAACATCTGTCTGCTCTTTCAGCAACACAAAATGTGGTGATTGAGGAAATGTGTTTACAGAAGCCGAGATTAAAATTTGCCCGTGTTGGCTGGCCATATGTGAGAGGTATTTAGAGGCTCTGCATTAGAAGTCCGGTTATGTATAGACTACACTTAAACCATCAGTCCAAAACTGTAATCCTGGGTTTAATCTGGTGCCCTGAACCTCATTACTCTCTAAATAAGTGGCACAAGGGCAAGGGGGGTTTCCAGTGGGATTATGAGACTAAACAGAGAGGAAGCATCACCCAGTTACACAGAGGTCGAAGCTCATCCTGCATCCAGAATACACCACGCACAAGTTTAATATGTTTCAGAACAAAATCCATTATTAGCAGATTCACTGAGTAGTTGAACAACAGTGAATTTAATTTGGGAATCAATGAATACTTTAAGTCATTTATCAAACAGAAATTCTAAACAATTGCTGGAACTTTTAGCTGAGGAAATCTGTAGACATGTTTCCCTTTTTTCTAACATATTAGATACTAGACGATTAATACATTTTTCAGATCAATTGATAAAAAAAACAAACATTATTGGCAGCTAGAGCTTCATTTTAGAGTTATTTATCAAGGAAAAATACTAAATATTCATTGTTACCTGCTTCTCAAAATTATGTAATTTAATGTTTTTTTCTGTTTTTATATCATTATAAATGATGAAATCTTGGTTTTGAAATGCTGCTCAGACAAAACAGGTTATTTGAGGGCACTGGGTAATCGTGACAGGCATTTTTTCACTATTTTAAGAGATTGTTTTGGACGATAAACGTGATGATTAATGGTAAAAATAACCCACAGCCTGATCTAATGAAAATCTTAGTATAAAATACATGACTAATATCTGACAGACCTCAAAGAAATCCTACAAAACAGGGTGAGTATTCTGTGTCTTATCAATAGGCTTAAAGAGGAAAAATACTAACACAGAATTACAGTGTTTAAGCCAACTCTATAGTGTTTCTTTCGGAAGATCTCTGATAGAGCCTTACTCCAGAAAGAGGAACAACAGTCACATGTTTAAACCAACATTCAACTTTCTATGACCATGAACCACAAGTGCAGGAGTGTTTGCAGTGGTGCCATTTCTCATAGTCTGTGTTATTTCATGCTACGTGCAGCTCTTCCTCCATCTGTGGGTTTTGCAATGTAATTTTCCACACTGGTTGTTGGTTGACGGTGACTACTTCACTTCACTATTTGTATAGTATTAGTCAGCCGTGTTTTTAGAGCCACAACTAATTCTTTTCAAAATCGATTGATCATTCTGCCTGCAAAATGTAAAAAAAAAAAGTGGAAAAACTGGCATTCAAAAGTTTTCAAATCCCACAATGAGGTCTTCAATTAGCTTTTTCTGTCCAACTAACAGTCCAAAACCTAAATTATTCAATTTACTGTTATGGATGTCAAAAGAAAAGCAACATTTGAGAAGGTGGAACTAGATAATGTTTGGTATTTTGCTTTAACAATGACTAACAATAATTAATAGACTATCAAAACGGTTACCAATTAATGTGCTGTCCATTAATTAATAACTTAATTGTTCTGCCCTTTTAAAATGATCAGTTTGAACAGAGTTATTTTGGCCTTGAAGAGCAGATATTTGTCTAATTTTGCTTTAGAGCAGCCTCTCAGGCCTCATTTACATCTGAGAAAATGTTAATTGACATTCAGACCACTATTTGTAGCAGTATTTGTATTTAAGATTAAATCATTTCACAGATAAAATTATTTTCCACGAGGTGTCCCAGTTGTTCAGGCAAAGGTTGAGTCAAAAGGTATTGTCATTAACTGCAGTTTGGTTTGTTGACAGTGGAAACAGCGAATTAAGCAGAAAAACACACCTGACTTACTCTCAGTGACTCCACCAACTTCAATTAGCTGTTTTGATTAACAGCTAGCTAACGATATACTATGTTTGGAGCTTAACAGAGCCAGGTTAGCGTTACAGTTTGTAGGTAAGCCATTTTTAAAGCTTTAATCCGACATCTGTTCTGCGATTTAACGGTATAAACGTCGTGAGGAGATGTGGAGGCATTGTGAGACCAGCTGTCAGCTACCTGCAGCCAGCAGTGCTAGGTCAGTGTCAGCTGTCGGTCGGTTGCTAGCTAACGTTAGCTCAGCTCAGTTTCCAACTAGTTCAACTAACCAACTTACCGAGTGCCTTGATTGAGGAAACATCATGTCAGCAGTGTGTTTCGCCTTGTTTCCTTAACCGAATTACCAGGCTAGCTGGCTAAGCTAACAGGTCCCCAGATATTTTTTTTAAATGATTGGAGACGCTATTCGCACTTTGTACTCTGTCATCGTTTAAAATAACGTTAGCTAGCGTCAAAGCAGCAGGAGCCGAAGATCGTCTTCTCGTCTTCGCGGCCAGGAAAGCCGCCGCCTCCGAGGATGAATAGGCTAGCAAAAAAATAAAAGGGTCTTCAGAGGGACATCAGGGTTTTTTTTGGAATAACGTTAACGTTACGCCTCCCCGGGGAAACCCTGGATGTTGACACATGAGCCCCCGACTTTCCTCTGCTTTGAAGAGAAGAGCAGCATCACCCGGAAAACAAACCGAGCAGCGGAGGCGCGGGCGCCCCCGTGTGGCGGAGAGCTGAACTGCAGCGCTGTTCACGACAGACAGGCAGGTAGGCAGGCAGACAGACAGGCAGTCAGACAGACAAACAGGCAGGCAGACAGACAGACAAACAGGCAGACAGATAGTCAGACAGACAGGCAGACAGACAGACAGAAAGACAGGCAGGCAGACAGAGAGACAGACAGGCAGGCAGGCAGGGCAGCGAGCACATGGAGCCCAGAGCAGGGGCAAAGAGATTTCCTTTAAAATGCTCCACAGGTTTTATCCAACTAATCATTATTTGCAGAAACTCAATAAAGACACTGATGTAAGTTGTGAGGAGCTCAGAGAAATGCTGGTACATTTATTTCAATCTTTGGCCCACATACAAAACAACTGTGGAGTGAATTGTCACGATTTATTGCTGATCATATCCACCCTCAGTTATTGTTTGGATTCACTGAATTCGACAGGACTCTGCTTGCAGTTCTACTTGATTAATTTATCACTTACTATTTTGACCAAATTTTACATTTACAAATCTTAATTCTTAAGCAAAAAGCTAAACTTTCCAGAGCTGACTGTCCATATCAAACAACACATTTCTTCAATATCTGAGTGTACAAACAAAATAGCTGTTAAAATGTATAACCACTGTAAATTTTACAAGATCTTTATTAAACTTTATTTTATTACAACCTTTAGTCTCCCTGGTGCGTTTGTGATTGTGGACTCAAGTTGTACACGCAAGGTTCTGTAAACTTGTTGTATACTTGTTTCAATAAAGCTGTTTAAAAAAAAAAGAAAGAAAGAAAGAAAAAAAAAGCTCATGAAGTCTGAAGCAAAGACTGGATTACCAGCAGGACAGATCTGGCAGCTGGGGCACCCAAAGTCCCAGATTCGCTGTATATCAGTTTGTTTGCTTTTTGTTTTTTTTTTCCTGCAAATTTGTTAGAGAATTTGCACCACAAGTAGGTTGAATAAGAGTAATGTGGGACAATTTTTGCAACTAGCACTTCACTGAATCAAAATCAGAATCTGTTTATTAATAATAAAATAATAATAATACATTTAATTTATACCTACTGCACTTTTCACACGGTGAAACTCAAAGTGGCACAACAGTAATAATAATGAAATATACAAAGTAGTATTTAATTTAAACATTAAATCTATTTACAGAATGGATTAATAGTTTTGTGATGGGATACAAAACTTGAAATGAAATATTGAAATACTGACTCGTACAAAGGAAATCCGTACGGTACTCTGGACAAATAAATGAAGTGTATGAAATATATGAAGGTGACGAGTTCAAAAATGACATGTGATGTGCAATAAGTAATTAAAATATGTAACAATGGAGGTTGAATGCAATATACATGTTAAGTCCAGTTTGAACAATATCAATATTTGATATGAAGCCAACACATTTTATCCACAGCCAAATACATTCTGAAATTCTCATTATGTTTTCTAATCATATCAGAAAAGAGAAATGTAAATATCACATTTGGAGAAGAAATGGCAAATATAAAAGGGCTCCCTGTGCCAAATAGTCCCAGTTTATGTGCTTTTCCTAATGTGGGACAGCTCAGGCTGAAATCTGGGACACTCACTCGGAGGCTGAAAAGCCTGAAAAGTATAAATCACCTTAATTCATACAATAAAAACATCTCTAGCCAAAGTGCATGCCAATGTTTGGTCATTTCAGTAATTACAATGTTTTTGCTGTTAAAAATCGTATAGTAATGTATTATATTATGTATTAAATATTAGTAATAATAGCCTATAACTTGCAATCTGCCTAAAAATAACAAACATTAAGTATTATAAAACTAAGACCCACGAATAATTATTAGTACTGCACATTTAATGTGCTTAAATGCATAATTCAGCAATTTAGGAACATATATGACTGTCGCACATTAGTAAAACTAGCTGTCCCACATTTCAAACCACATTTTCTGAAGTGGACAATGAAAATTTGACTGAAATTTTTTAAAAAAAGAAGAAACATTCACTATATTATAGCATATTTTGATGCATGAATATATAATAAACATAATCTGACATTAATTGGCAATATTGCTTAATTTATGACCTGATTGATTTATTCCCTGAACATTAAATTACTCTAAATCTTTTATCACTGACCTTTGACTGAACTTCACTGCAAATACTTCCTGTTGGAAGATTTCCCCGCCCCGATCTATGGCATCACATGTGTGGAGTCATGTGATCTAAATTACATGACACCCAAAGTTTCATTTAACAGCACTCCTATTGATTAGTATTTGTTAGAAGAAGAGATAGATGCATTTGAGCTTAAGTGTCCCACATTACACTAATTCACCCAACAGCATCAACCATAGTGGGTCTGTCATTACTACCCCTATGTGGCAAGAGAAAGGGGCAATTAATGTGACCTCAGGAGGTTTCATCAAATATATGTCTGTAATATTCTAAGAAATTGTTGTTTTTTTATTGTTTGTAAGAGCAAGAGAGTTAAGCATTGAGTTAAACTCCATAAAGAAAAACATGGAAAGAGGACTGGGAACCTAAAAACATCTGTTTGTGAATAAAGAATTTTCTGAATGAAATGAAAAAAGTTCACATACCGTAGATTTGTTACTCATATTGTCATTGTTATAAATTATATTTCTACGATTAGATTATGTAAAAAAAAGGATGAGTTGAGTTGAACTTTTTTGATTTGATAATTATTTAATTTTTAACTTACTTTGAATAATTTTTGTCTCATTTAATCGATACATTTTGTTTTTAACCCTTATTTTACAAATATTTATATCTTATTTTTTGTTGTTGTAATCAGCACTCCTGTATTGTGTTGTGTACTTGTTTTGTGCTGATGTACTATTGTTGAATAAAGTTTTATATTTTAAAAAAAACAACCTCTATGTGGCTAGTCCTGTACAGGAGCTCAACATCTGGTTTGAAGACATTAATTATGTCATTTATAATGCTCACATGGAGAATATTCCTAAATTGTGTTAAATCAAATTACCACAAACTGACTGACTCACACAGGAAGTTTGACCTGCATGGAGCCAGATTGTATTGATTCAACACAGAAGCAGCCTGCTGTGTCTCTGGCCTTATAATAAAGCTGCATGTGCAGTCTGCTGTTGGGAAGTCGGAGGCTTCTGGGTACGTATGTGATGCACATAATTTATGACATTTAAGCTCAATCAAAATCAAACAAAAAACTTTAGCACAAAACAAGAAACACAACATAAGATTTTATAGCTTCAAAGGCCCTCTGAGTTGATTTTTTTATGTAGCATTTTTCAAAATATTCTGACCACATTTAATTTCGCATAAAACAAGACAATCAAGGTGCCTTGATCGGATCTGTTGGGGGTGGAGGATACTGGTGTGCATAATATATCTCCCAAAAGGTAGCTGCAAGAACTGCAAGAGCACCCAATTTAGCAGTGCAAAATTTTCTGCTTTTGGGGTTGCTATCGGGTGGTATGAAAAAAAAATAAAGGAACCAAGTGCTCACAATTCCAATTTGTTTGTGGGCCCCCAAGTGGCTGTTTGTTGCCTGTGACCCACTCTACTGAAGCCACAGTATAATATGGAAGATACAAAGTGTAGTATAAGTAGACTTTGTTCACCTCTGACTACAGTCTGTAGCCTTAAAAACACTACAGCAGGATATAGCTGCACCCAGAAGGATATTCTATAAACTAAATGAAATAATAGAAAGCTACTGAGATGCCACATAACTAGGAGCAAGTTTGTTTTCTTGGAGGAAAAAAAAGAATCACCATCAGATCAATCTATGCTTCCACTAGAAGTAGTTTTTCGATAAGTTTGAAGTTATGGATCTTAGAAAATCATAATACTGATTTTTTTTCTTTCTTTTGAGATTTAGATACATACTACAAGATACAGTTCTTTGCTGGCTAAGGTACTGTCTCGGACCTCAGACTAGAGCTGCAACGATTGATTGATTGACAGAAAATGAATCAGCAACTATCAATCGCATAATTGTTTCACATTTTCTGGTTCCAGCTTCTCATATGTGATGATTTGCTGTTTTTCTTTATCATACATGACAGTGAATTGAGTGTCTTAAGGTTTTGGACTGTTAGTCAGACTAAACAAGCAAATTAGAAACATTACTCTGGCCTTTTAAGAAATTGTTAATGCATTTTTTTCCCTCCACATTCATAGAATAATTGATTAAATGATAATGAGAATAATCATTAGTCGCAGCCCTACCTCAGACTTTCATCTCTACACGGGCCTTCATTTGAAAAACATGCTTACAACTTCAAACACACAGAATCATGAAACCCACTCAACACACACACCATCAGCAAGTATAGGAACAAATTTATTTCAATTTAAAACAGATACCTTGTCATTATGTTTCTCTCTTAGAAGGCGGCAATGATCATAAGTCATGTTCATGTTTGAATGAGGATCAGGCAACAGTGGTTGAAACAAATACATGAAACACATAAAAAAATATGGCAAGAGTTATGTAAATCAATAAATCGATAATAACCAACTGATTGGAACCCCTTCATCGTCGAGGGCCCTGCTTCAATGAAAGCATCCAAGCCCTCACTTCCGACACAAAATAAACAGCACATGCAATTATAATTACAGTTTCTTAAAAAACAGCAGATTATCTTTTAAATCTTCAATCTTAAATACAGAATAAAGTCTTTGTGTGTACTTAATTGTCTATCCTTTTAGTCTCTGGTGTGTTTTATTTAAAAAGGGGGACCATCTCAGGTGGTGGTCCTTTGATGATGACCACAGCGTTGGCACTTAGAGAGAGCCTGGCTCTAAAGAGAGTGGGGTTGGCACACTCAGTATAATACATAATTTACATTTGGTTTACATACAAAATAAAGAGGAAAAAAAAAAAACAGCATTTTATACACCACTACACAATTGACCTTCAGGTTTCATTGGAGTGAGGAAAAATAAATCAAGTGGTCCTAAATATTAGTGTTCTGGTAATGTTTTCTTATCATACAGAGAAAGATGAAAAAAAAAAAAAAAAACACAAACACACAAAAAAATAAGGGTACAAGCTTGAAATTTTGAATATGCATGAACTTTATGTCTAAAAAGATAAGTTAGATTCCAATTATTCCAACAAACAAGCCCACAGGAAGGTACATAACACACCCCGAAGGGCCAGAAATGCCAAACACCAGCTTTCATTATTCAAGGCAATAAATACGAGAGTTATTGTGAAAAAACCAATCCTTGTCTTTCCCTCCTGGTCGATGCTCAAAACGGACAAGAATGAAAGAATGAGAAGTTTCATACAGACTTGCCTTCCCCTCTTTCCCAGCTCATACTTGTTGAGATTTAAAAAAAAAAAAAAAAAAAAAAAAGTGTCAAAAACACACTGTGCAACACTGGGCTGCTAACAAAACCACCACACTAACAACCGCCTGTCAGCCCTTCACCATGTGTCAGAAGTTGTAGAGTCAAGTTTAAAAGTCACTCTGTTAACGCGAGCTGCACTCAACACGCAGGTAATCTGAACACTGATAAATACTTGGGTATCCATACTGCTATATCCTTCCGCTCACTTAATACTGGCGCCCCGACCCGTCCAGACCCTCTTTATGACAGCAGTCTCCATCTAATGGTTGGCTGTCTGCCTTCCTCACGACAAGGTTAGTGTAATTTTCAGCAGACAAAAATGGCAGTTACAGACCACACTGGCATTTTTACATTTTAGCCCCATTAAGTTAGTGTTCAGACTTGCTTAGTATTTATGGAAGCAGACCGTACATGTTTATATTGATTTGCCAACTTTTAGGCAGTGTTTGGTTTCTGGTCATTTAAGGAAATCAAGCTGGAGTGAAAAAATTAGTGAGGTTATGATGCTTTAATAAAAAGAAAAATGTGGACTTCTGTTCCTGATCGATAGCATCCTAAAGGTTTAAAGAGAATGAATTTAAAAGCACTGAGCAGTGGCTTTTCCTTGCTTTGTTTTGCTTGAGATGGGTGAAATAGTACAGTTAACTTCTATCAAATTATATAATTGAGATCAGAGAGTAGTGAAAACTCATCACTACAGTCAATGGTGTGTTCAAGTACTTAACTTTCAGAGGAGGCTACCAGACTGCACTGTTTTTCCTGTTAAAAAATCAAATTCACATTATCCTTTACATCTTTATTGTTTGTATTCCTTAACTTTAGGAAAACGCTGCTTTTAATGCAACGTTTACAGCAGCCGATTAATACTCTGATGTCAGAGCTACTTTGAATGCTGCATTTCCTCAACAAGCCCTGACTTCAGAAAGTTCAAAGTAAAACCAAACGTTTTCAGACCTTACTGTCATGAACAGAAACCAGCAGCTGCCTGGAAGGTAGGAATCCAATCTCTAAACTGGAGAAACGGTCAACAATAAAGTATAAGAATTGGAGTTAATGGGTTAAAACATGCAAATAGCCGCAAGTATGGTCTTTAAGAATGTCTTGGCTATCAGCTACAACTCAAATACTCTGGGGGAAACATGCAATACTCATTCTGGTAGTAGTGTCTTTAGTGTTTCTATATTGCATGAGGTATTACAGGTGACACTGTCATACCGATGCAAACAACCAAACGAGAAATAATTGAAAGTCCGAGAGCCACATACTGGGTCCACCCAATTCACTGAAAGGGCCAGATACATAAAGAAATACAGAGACAAAACTGCTTAGTGTTGGTAAACTCTCTACACACACCTTGCCTATACTTCTTATAGCACACACACACAAGTAATCTCCATTTATAAACAAGGATTAGTAGTGGATGACTTGGTTCACTGTGGTCCTGTACTCCACTCCCCACCGTCTGATGCCTGATGCACTGTGATAGCCCTTAATGAGGATGAAGGATAAGTCACCTGTACAAAAGGTCAAAGACCAAAAAAGTATATCTGCACTTCACTGGCACTATCAAAGCAAGCCTCAAAAAACTGGAAATTAACAATGCAAAAAACCAACAACAGAATTTTTTGTGTTAAATTACAAATAGCAAGCATGGACCCGCATAGGTCTTCAATCACTGATAAAAAATTCCACCTACGTTCGTACTGTACATTTTTCTAGGTATGCATTACAGCGCTGCGTCTATAAACCAAGAGGAAATACAAGTTTCTTTTTTTTTGTTTTTTTTGTTGTTAAAAATCAAACAAAACAGATGTGAGGGCTCCTAAAGAAACCAAACAGTATTATCATGGATGGAGACGTGATGGCAAGTACAACTGGAAATGTCTCAATAAGAAATAGAAAGCAGAGATAAAGTCCTTACTATACCAGACATTCGTTTTTTTTTTTTTTTTGTTTGTTTTTGTTTTGTTTTTTACAGCAGTTCAGACTCAAGTAGGCTCCGCCATGAGAAAAGGAGCACTTCAACATGACAGAATCAAAAGCAGTCAAATTATCAACACCTTCAAACCTGGTCCATAAATTAGATAAATAAAAAAATCTTTAATTACTCTTAAATCATCTTGTCACCATACTGTTTTTTTTTTTAAACCAGCCCTAGTTAGTATTACTCTGGAGCCAGAGCTGTTGCAGTAGTGTGGAGTTGTGAGGGTTTAAGAGGCTGGTTGGAAGGAACCTCTTGTCTCTGACTATTGCTCCTTGCCGATCGTTTACTCAACACCACTCAGCTCTGTGTAGTCCTATTAATCAAGTGAACAAAATCCATTATCACAGTATCAATACTACCATAAATTCATAGGAGAAAAAAAAAAACTGTATGCTAGTGAAAGAAGTTGATACTTTTTTTTTTTTGTTGGTTTTTTTGTTTTTGTTTGTTTTTTGCCAAAGATGGTGTACCACAGAGCGTTTTTGTACAGGAGTGTTTTGTGTATATGTATTTACAAACAAATATACACAAACGACATTTGCAGACTTCAGAGTGCGTTTTCCGTCAAAGGTTCATAGCCCCTCTTCCTCTCACCACTCAACAGCAAGCAATCTTTTTTTTTATATAAACAAAGTGACTATACAGTAAAAAAAAAAAAAAAAAAAAAAAAAAAAAAAAAAAGTAAACAGAAGCACATCCTGATATAATGAATGACTATGTCACTGTCAGGAAGTGTGTCTGATTGGACGGCTGAGTGACGCAGGTGCGACGTCATCAGAGATGTTACCGCATGGATTCTATTCACACCCTGGGCGTGGGCGTGTTTAATTTACGGCTTCTATTTTGTTGAATAAGCTACTCGCAGCCCGAGCTGCAGATGGGCGCTCTGTGGGCTGATAAAAACACTGATGTCATCGCGCTCCCCTTCCACATCTGCTCCTGCCAATCAGAGTGGAGCCCCCCGTGTGTGAAAAGCGCCGTCCTCTCACCCGCTACGAGTGTTTTGTAATAAAGGGTGTGGGTGTGTGTCAGTGGAGCCAGATGCTGTGGAGGTCACATGGAAGATTGTCCCTGTGAATCCATACAGAAAACCTCTGGAGGAGGGAAGCCATGTGATTAACTTAAACAAAACAAAACAAAAAAAAACTAATCCCACAGAAATGTTTAAAGGATACTTATCAAGTAAATTTGTAGCTGCTTCTTTTTTTTTTTTAGATGTCTTTGTTATGCAAAGTTTAAAAGTTTTTATAGATTTTTCTTATCACCGTTCCATTTAGCCATAATTTGTTAAATAGAAGTAGACGTAGCAACAAATTTCTATCATTAAAAACATTTTAAAAATCTCAGCAATGAATAGATTTTGATTTGCTATCTCTTGCCCTCTCGTGCTTTTTGTCTTAAGTGTGTTTACATATACATTTACTTCATAATATATATTTCTATTTTTTGCGATTGCGATGCTCACACTGGTGGGTACATTCATAGATGCGAGGTGGAGACAGAATCCTCGGCCCCCGTCCCCTTGCGTCCTGTGTGCGACCTCACATCCTGTCCCAACACTGTCAAACTGTGGTGGGGGATTTTCAAAAAGGAGCACCGTGCCGCTCGCTGGTCCTCAGATGGTTTTGGGGAGATTCAAGTGTTCACTTCCTTCCACACTGGCAGGAGCTCAGAAAAGTAGACGACGGAGGATCTGATCTCACACCACTTGGGATCAACTCCAGAGGGCCAAGGGGGAGAGGGGGGGGGTGGGTGGGGGAGTTTGATGCCGCTATCCACCAAAACACAGCTCCTCGCTAGTCGATGCAACACACACACACACTCACACTCACACACACACGTACCACACACACAAACACCAAAGTCCCTTTCAGTCACTGTACAGCCCGTGTGAAAGGTTTGTGTGCCAGATGAAATGTGCCAGAGTCAGCAGCCGGGGCCAAGTCAGACACGGAGCAGCTTTGGGAGGAGCGAGGACTCTGACACAACAAGCTGCCGAGCAAAGGAGGAAGAGGGCGAGCTTTGGTGAAAGAGAGGGGCGGCGTTTGCAGGTGGGAGGATCTGTGAATGTACTGTACTGGGAAAAAAACCCCAAAAAGAACAAAGGAAGGGTTCTGTTGGTTGGGAGCGTGTGTGTGTGTGTGTGTGTGTGTGTGTGTGTGTGTGTGTGTGTGTGTGTGTGTGTGTGTCGGCATGGTGTGCTGTTATGCATGAGGAGTTGATCGCACACTCCGAAAGAGGTGTGCATTTGTGCAATGGGGAGGAGATGTGCATCGTACGAGAGCCCTCACACCAGGTTGTACTCTTTGAGGTTGAGCTGTAGGATGGTGTCTTTGACAGCTGCAAACACAAAGCGGATGTTCTCAGTGTCTGTGGCACAAGTGAAGTGAGAGTAGATGATCTTGTCGCTGTCTGGGTTTAAGTCCACAAACATCTTGAGGATGAACTCCCGCGCTGCCTGTGCATCCCGCTGGGGACCTTAGATATAGAGACAGACAAGAGAACATGGATGCATTTATATATTTCTCCCTATAATCGCTGTTATTTAAAGGAGTAGTAAGCAGTAATTTAAGAAATACGCTTATTCGCTTTCTTTTCAAGAGCTAAATGAGATGATTGATTCCACTGTCATGCCTGTGCATTTAGTATTGAGTTTTAGAAGGGAGACTTAGCTTAGCATACAGACTGGAAGCAGGGGGAAACAACTAGCACGGCTCTGTCCTGAGTTAAAAAAATATACTGACCAGTAGGACTAGGCAATATCACCAAAAATCACCTTCTTAATGGTTAATAAACAAGATCTTGTTAAATACATCTGTACACAAGATTCTCTGACCTCAAAACCGAGCCCTTATCATTTATTTGTACTGAAAAATAAACAGAAAACCCTGGATTATGACTTACTCATATTTACCATATCCAGAAGTGCACTTTTAGGTATTTGTTTGCTAAAACAGGAAATTCAAAGAAAAATATGGCTTTGTTGAACATATTTTGCTAATGTCAAAATAAGTAGGTCTAATATAAATACTTTTATGACTTCTGTTATCTCATCATCTTAATAGCTGATTTAGAGTGACATTAGTGACGGCTTTACATGCTAACATACTCAGCTGCTGGTAAACCAAAGTAGAAAGCTGTAGCATTTATTTTTGTAGTAAACTGTAGCTCATACTTAACATTCTCTGTTACCTTTACAGTTTACTTCTAACCTGACTGCACTTCGATGTCCAGCATTTGTCGAGTGTTCACTCACGTCACAGCCCCTGGACTTAACGCTCCCAAAGAAGCTGTGCTACTCCACTATTTTCCAACTCCAGTTCCGTTTAACTTTGTTTTGTCCTGTGTTGTATTGAATAAAGCCAAACTGTGCCCATATGACAGAGAAAAACTTTTTTTTTCTGTACCAGATTGTTTGCATGTCTCCAACATTTGAGTCGCTTTGTCTTCACTGGACACATACAGTTAATTACACTGCTTTAAACTGCAGGTGGATAGTCTGTATGAAGGAGTGAATTTATTGTAATAATAATGTCGGTTTTGGTTACTTTTGGATTAATTTCAGAGCCCTACTTATCAGCACTTCTAAAACTCACCAATTCATGTGTTGTATCTCATTTGTTTAATTTGTACAAAAACATAAAAGACTACATCATAACCTATTTCAAACTACCATTTAAAACACTAAACAACATCCACATAAGCTACATTTATCGGTCAGAGAGGGTGACTGCCAACTGTACATTATAAGAGAGAACACATAAACAACATAAATGATCTCACCATCAAACTCAGGGAAATAGTCCACCAAGTGTGAGTAGGAGATCTTCTCCTCTAGCAGGTCCTTCTTGTTGAGGAAGAGGATGACAGAGGAGTTTTGAAACCAGGGGTAGGTAATGATAGTCCTGAACAGAGCTTTACTCTCCTCCATGCGGTTCTAGTGTGCAGAGCAGGGGGTTGGGAAACAGAGGTGTGATTAGAGTAATGTTCTGTGGTATCTATCTCATTTAGATGTATGCATTTCTCTACATGAAAAGGCTTAGCTGTGAACACTTTAACATATGGAGACACTTATATTAAAGCAGCATAGTAAGTAACCAATATTTCAAAATACGGTACTGCAAGAGTGTGAATTAACTAATCGATATCAGGTCAAAATAAAACAAAGCATACTAAAAGGTAAACAAAAACAAGCCCTTATGTTTTATGTCCACTTACCTCGTTGTCTGATTCCACCAGGACCTGGTCGTACTCACTTAGCGCCACAAGAAACATGATGGAAGTCACATTCTCAAAGCAGTGAATCCACTTCCTCCTCTCTGACCTCTGACCCCCTACATCCACCATCCTGATGGCAGGATGAAGGTGAAGAAGAGGGTAACAAGTGAAGAGGCATGAAAGGGGAAAAAAAAAAAACATAAGCATGTGAGTCTTAGTAGCTTAACTGATGTTGAGTTGTCATTTTCAAGACTAGATTCACACAATTAACTCTATATGTGCTCAGAGTTAAACAGGACAAAAGCTCTCAATATTCCTAATGTCCTGGAAAGGTTTTAAGAGCTATTTTTTGTTGTTGTGACAGAGGTTTTGAATCCATCAACAGAAAGATTTACCAATAGCACTAAACTGTGAACCTTGTATATAGTCCAGTAGTCCTTAAGATATTTCCTAGCATAGTTCTTCCTCAAACATTTTCAGCACACGACCCAAATAAAAATACAGTCTCATATCCTGGGACTGATGAAAGCATATTTTTATTATCATGTAAGGAGACATCAGAAGTAGGCCTATTGTTTATTTTGGGTCTGAAGGATTTATTTAAAAAAAACAAACACATTTTTTTTAGAAGGGTCATGAACTTTATTTTAATCAAACTTGTTTGAAATAACAATTAACTCCTGATGGATTCAACACCTAAAGAAGATTAACCAGAATCACAACTTCTTGGCCATGATGGCAAGTTTTTAAAGGTCTCTGAGCAAATGTTTGCAGATGTCTATATGTGACAAAAAAAAAAACCCTACACAAACAAGAAATGTGAAGTGTGAATATGCTTTTGTCCTTGTGAGTAAGTGAGTCATGCATGCCACTGAAAAGATGAAAGCCTCCTACTTAGAACGAATATAGAATAAGTTTTAAAATGAATGCCACTCAGTTTAGGAAATCATGTATTTTCATAGGTTGTCAAAAAAAATCTGTTCCAACATTTCTGAACAGAAGCGGCACAAAAAAAAAAAAAAAAAAAAAAGACACTACTCAACCAAGAATCTGAATCTTGACATCAATTTGGAGCTGCCATGATAAATGACAATCTGATTTGTGTACAAACAAAAGTTTCTTTTCATATTTGAATGAGCTACTGTAGAAGTCTGCATAACACCTGCCCATCTCAGAAAAGTATTTATGTTTCTGCCTCCTTTTTATTCTTAACCAAAACACAGCAATTACAGGTGCTGCTCAACTTTGGGTTTTAAAGTAAAGATAGAAGCTAAAAGCTTAAATTGAGAGGCATTCATCTGTAACCCCTTCTGAGTCAACATTACATCTTGATACTAGATCAATCTGTGCTCCATTGCATGTCATACGGTGAGCGTGGATGCATTCATTTCTATACCAGACTTTCTAAACCTTCTCTGGTGGATGTGACCACACAAGAACTAACAGGAAGTCTTGAAACTCACTTGGAGAAGACAAATGGGGAAACAGGAGGGACATACAATGAAGCACAAATGAATAGATGGAGACGGGAACGTGTACACAGGATGGAGGACAAGACAAAGAAAACTGGAAAGAATGAGAAAGGAGAGATGTTAGAGAGAGATACAGGAGGCACCTCTGATGACGGGATCCTTTTCATGGTAGAAGGACGCCTCCTATGTCACCTAATGGGAAGCTACAAGCTAAGCAGTTTATATCTAAACAAGCAGGACGTATATATAATTCATAAGAGATAAACTATCACAACGAACTAATCTGCAATTGTAATAGAAAGTTTGATTTTATAATTTAGACAGGCTGGCATTCGCTTAATCCATTTATGAACAGCAATCCTGGCTGAAAAACTGACTGATTAGATGTGTGAATCCTCAAAAGATTTCAGCTTTCCTGAGCTTCTCCTTGACAAGGTCACCCTTCGCTCGTCGGGGAGTTTAGGTCCCAGTTTCATTAAGCCTTCATTTGAGACAACTGATTCAGGAAAATCGTTCACGTCAGGAGCCTTTTTCTTGTCAAGCTAGTATATAAATGACATCAGTGCAATTTAACTAACCCTGGGTATTTTGGTGCACCGCTGGACACACAGGTTCAAGCCTGCAGACCAGGTGCATCAGGGTCTCTGAGAAGGTTGCCCAAGTCAGCTATAATTCACAATGTAAGGGTGCCCCCTGGTGGTGGCCCAGTCCACTGTGGTCCACAGAGACCCAGGGCCAATATAGGCCCTGCAGGACCTGCTGCCCAAAATAACATTCCTCCACCGCGGAGAGGACGACCTCGTTTCTTCTGCCAGCCGGAGAGGAAAGGAGGAGAGGAGGAGGAAGAGAGGAGGTGACCCATTTACAGAGACCGGGCACCAGAATGTAGGACTTTGTGTTCATTAGGGGTTGTGTTATGTGTGGTACGATTGCTGTTGGTGGCAGGAGGTAAGAGAAAGTGTAGGACTATGAGGAGATGATATAATGGTAATGACTTTTAATTTCTAGGGAGGGAAAGGTCAAGAGGAGTACAAATGGGATATAGACACTCAAGTTAAATGGATAAATTAAAAGTCACAGATCATTTCTTTCCATTAATGGGGAGGACAAATCACATAATATGGTTTATTTGGGGCTCAGGACAAAAACACATTAGTTGACTTAAGAGTAAATGATGTCACAACATAACATGGAGGGATTGAGCCAAAAGAGGCATCTTTCTACCTGAAAATGATGCTTTGCAAGTCGAAGGGGTACTCTATGATTCCTGTGGTGGGGATGCGCACCCTGAGCACATCCTGCTGAGTGGGAAGATAGTTGGAATCTGCAATACGATCCAGATCGGAAAGATAACTACAGGCAGGCCCGGTCGAGAAAAAGGGGGAGATAAACAGAAAAAAAAAGACAGAAAAACAGTTATATAAAGCGTGACAGGCAATTATTGCAACCCCCCTGCCATTCCAGGAAGTGTGGATGAGTCCTGTTGAGGAAGCTTCACAGAAAAGGCCACATCTCAGAAACACAAAGGTGTTAGTCAGTGTCACTGCTCCACCAACACACTCGTTCCATAAAACCCACAAGACTTTGGAGGTTAGCCGTTAACCTGTGACTTTAGCTTCATTTGACTCCATTTCAATTAACAATTTGCAGGTTGTGGATTATGTCGCAGGCAGTGAGGTGGTGTCAGTGACTGTGGTAGCAGTGACTTCAGCAGCAGAAAGAGCAGCACCTGGAATAAGATAAAGAAGGTTTTGACAAGTATTATTTCAAAGAAAGCAGGAAGCTTATTTCAATTAAATTAAAAAGGATTCCAATTATTCTGTATTTTAAGCAGTGTCCAATTGATTCACTTCCTGGAGAATCTTTGACATCATTGCCTAAATCCTTCTTCATCTGGCATTTGGTGGCTGCTCCCCACAAGCTTCACAGTGCAGCATGTCTGGCCTTTTTTTTTCCTGGAGCCAGAACCTCTGCACAGTTCTGAACACAAACCACTGATCTCTAATCAGGTTAACCAACCTGGCCCTCAGGCTCATTTGATCTAAATACAACAGTATCTTTATTTTCCTCTGTGGGACAACTGGATCTATCCTTGTCAAGTAGCTTGTGTATAAGGCACTTGCAGGTTAGTAACTGTCCTGTAATTTCAATGCCTTACTTCTGGCATAGTACCAATATTACACCTGTCATTTAGTCTTTTTTTTTTTTTTTTGGCCTACAGTTTATCAAAACCTATGCACCAATGACAGAGCATTTAGCTCCCCTCTAAACCAGTGTGTTAATATCCTGACAGTCATCAGTGGTTTTTGTCCTCTAGTCATGGTGATGCTGCAGTCCTGGTGCCACAGGGGTACCTGAAGATGACGTTCTCCAGGTCAAATGGGTACTCTATTATGCCCGTGGTGGGAACACGGACCCTCAGCACATCCTGCTGGGTGGGAACGTATCCCTCGGCAGTCACACGGTCTATATCGCTAAGGTAACTGGAGATATACATGAACATTGTGGATAACACTGAAATGAAGACATTTTCAATGTATCTTTCTCACTCACTCATACACATGAAAAAAACAAATGCATATTAACCATCACATTGACATTCTCGACACAGCAAGCACACCTACATGAATGCAAACCTGGAGTAGCATTTAACTGTAGTACAGGAAGTCTACAACCAGGGGGCACTGTAAAGTGAGACAAGTGCCTTAAGGCCATTTAGCCTGGGGTTATACATTATTACCATATAATTATGGCAAACACAAACAACTGCAGAACAAGAGGCTGACACATTTGGCTCTAAACAACAAGGTGCAAACACAATGGGTGTACACCTTGCTATTTTTTTTTTTGAATCTGTGGTTTGTAGTACACTTCTTACGATTGTACTTGCATGAGTAGTGACATTCTGACGTCAAACACAATGCTCGACCTTAGATTAAATCAGAGTGGATTGGGAGAGCAGTTATATTCTGTGTTAGCACTTGCTAAGAGGGGACATTACTATGTGTTATGCATTCAAGACAGGTAAATTTAGAAATATCTGGTTAGTGTGTACGTGGACACTTAAAAAAAATACTAGAGTACGTTCATTACCCACAGAGACCAAGAGAGACACGATAGTGGCTTCAACATTACCGTTACTGCTCTCTATTAACTGGCTGGGAGGGGATAAATTCTTGATCAGGCCTCCCAGTCTCAGCTCCAGTCCATTTCAGTCTGACTTTAAGTCTCAAGAAACCCCAATGTCACAGTGTACTAATAAAAAATTAATCATAATACACTGCAGAAAAATTACCATGGTGGACTGGTTTGTAGGAGACTATTAAACTGTGAAAAAAGGTTGGTAAATTTTTTAAATGTGTTAAAAAATTTGGCCAGTGGATGAAAAGCTAGTATGTCACCCTGCCCTGTATACATTACAACACCCACAAAGTAATTATATTGTCTCAATATACAAACAATCAAACACACCCACATTACATTAAAAACTGTTGTCTTGTGCTCTGAAGACCACTCTGTCTCCTTGCCACATATGACATTACACATTTCCTTCTTATTTTTTGTACTGTCATAAAAAGGTGATTATAAAAAAATAAAGTTATTTGAAAAATCCATCCAATAGCAACATATCTTTACAGAAACAATGTTGATGTGTTTTTCTGACTTTCTTTCAAAAGTTTTTTCTGATTTTGATGAACTGACTCTTTAAATTGTATATGCAAGTTCACCGTCACATTAAGAAAAGCACAGACACACCCACAGCACTGAAAACCTGGATGTCTATACGGTTGCCACAAACACAAACACTCACCTATTTCCACGTAATGCATTAGGGTAAGAACAAAGTAAACCAAACTAAACCTTATTAGTAGGACTGCCCCCTAAAAGTCAACGAAACGTTAGTCAACGAGAAGACTCTTAGTCGGCCAAGTTTTCATTGGTCTGTTGGCCGCGGGAAGGATTAGTTAGTTATTAGATAGTTAATATGTCGGGCAGGAAATCCAAAGAGTGGTATTATTTCGAAAGGGTAAAGGACGACCCCAAGAAGGTGACATGCAAACTCTGCAGGTAAACATTCGCCTATCATTCATTGACCTCAAACATGACTTATCATCTGAAACAGATAAGTAATGTTAGCCTAACTGTAGCCACAGCATGGCTTTTCTAAGATTAGATAGCCTAAATTAATAAATACATTCTCATATGCACAAGTAGGATTATCCAAGTGTTCGTGGGGAATGTGGCGAAGCTAAATTACCTCACTTACTGCATGTTTAACTTAATGTGCATTTCTCTCAAACCACTTTTTGATGCCCCAAAAATATACAGTATATTCAAATAACTAAATTAATATCATAAACGTGCAATGAATAGTTGACTACTGGCTTGAACTATGACTATAAACCTTTAGTTGAGGGCAGCTCTACTTATTAGGCACTAATTTCTTGTCTAATCAATGTAAATTTGGATTTGCAAGAATTTAAACCAAATCATTACAAATTCAGCATTTCGCAGAACTAATAGCAACACCAATAAAACTATTAGTTCCCAAACTAGCATCACAGACACACACACACACACAAAAATTACATAAGCACACTCAGATTGTATCAGACATTCACACAAATACCATTTTTAAGACAAACATCACATCCCTTGTCTGCACACATACAGAGAGACAGACAGACGTACTATTTAGTGGAGTCAGAGAGCTGGTACTCTCGGCGGCGGTCATAGGCCTCCTGGATCCCCGGGTCGGACCAGAGGCATTTGATAGCTGCGATGTAGGGGTGGTCAAACCCATTTATCTTCTCAATGTCCACCTCCTTCACCAGCATGGCATTAGACTGGAGAGACAAAGGCAAGACAAGGGAAGGAAGAGGAGATGAGGAGCAGAGAAAAATCCAGATGGAGGATAATGATGAATAGAGAAGAGCAGTAAGACAGACAACAGGGCAGACAGAAATAATGAGTGCAAAGCAACCAGATGTATTTACTCAAATATCATTTTCAGTTTCAGTTAAGACATTTGAGTCATCTGTAGATAGTTCTCTTCACTGTCTGTTTAGACTATGTGGCTGATCCTAACCACATCCTTATTTTACTTATTTCAAGGACAATATTTGTGCTGGATAAATTGACTGCAACATACATTTTTCCTGGGAAAAACCTAAGACATACAATTGGTCTAACTGGGAAAAATTGCAGCTAAAGAGGTTGTATGTTGACACATGGGTTAAAAAAAGAGCAGCATAATTGACATGGATCTATATGAAAATGTCAGATAATTATTGTAAAGCATTTAGAAAAATGTAATGTTCAACAGACATGCGATAGGGGGAAAACTAAAAGTAAACTCCTCAGTGTTTGACACAAAGTTGACATGCCGCCTTTCAACTGTCCAACTATTCAATGTTTTTCATAGCTGTAATTTGATAACACTATGTAACACAAGTTTTGTTCCTGGGTAGAAAGTTATTTTCTAATTGCTTATACCTAAAAAGGATAGAAAATGGCTGTTATTCCCTTCAAACTTTGCTTTTGTGACCTGGACAATTATATTTTGAAATTTACCAATTTCCAATGGGAAAATGGATGAATTTGCACATTTTCATTCACATAAAGTCACAAAAAAAACACCATATGAATCAAAATGAACATGTTTACACAAAAGTGACAAAATATGAGTAGTGAGTAGTTTTGAGTCAAGCCCCAAATATCTTATCTGGTGATTCATATGTTGTTTTTTCTGACTTTATGTGAATGAAAATGTGCAAATCCACCCATTTTCCCATTGGAAATAGAAGATATAGAATAGAAGTTACATTTCAAAATATCACTACCCTGGTCACAAAAGCAAAGTTTGAAGGGAATGACAGCTATTTCCTGTACTTTTCAGGCATAAGCAATTAGGAAATAACACTTACTACCAAGGAACAAAAAACAATTGAAAATTTGTTACACGGTGTAATAGATAAGAGGTACATCGATTTTCTTTTCTCTGAACGTCACAATGACCTTTCTTCAATGGTCACATACTAAGAAATTACTACAACAACTGGAAATACATGACTGTTCCCCTCTGTACCATTTTAACTACACTTCACAAGTAATTCTAGAGGCCTATATTCTTCTTTTTTTAGATTAGAGTGTCTATACTGCCTATTGCTAACATGCAGATGTTTAGCAGGTATAATGTTTACCATGTTCATCATCTTAGTATACAATACGTGATTTTGCAGGTATTTTGTCAGAAACCAAAGTATGACTTGATGGTGGATGATAAAAAGCCAAGGGACCACCAAAGTTAGTACATTCCTCCTGAGCTGAACGTGAAATTATGTATCAAATTTCATGGCAATCCATTCAATAGTTGATGAGACATTTCAGTAAAAGAAGAAATGTAAACCTCATGGTTGGCACTAGTAAAAGTCAAGGGATCATCAAAGTCAGAGGGATTCATCCTTTGGGGAGCCTTAATGTCTATAAAAATTTTATGGCAATCTATCAAATAGTCTAGTTGTTAGGATAATTATTTGCAAAAATGGAGACATTCCTATTAAAGTACTTCACTTTGTGACTGTGGCTTTTATTTTGACAAAGAAATCAATAATTGTGATCTAACATGCCTCAATCAAATTACGCAAAGTACAAAAGCTGAAAAATACTGAAATTGACAGCTTCCACATAGCTCTTTTTTGAGAAATCATGGTTTCCTTGGTAGTTTTTCTTGTTAAGTATATAAGACCAAAGCAGAGTATATGCTAAAATCTGTTAACAAAGTCTAGGACAAACTAAAAATCTAGTTCATGTAGGACCATGCCTAACTTTAACGCCTACTATATCTTGACATGACGTGTTTGCTCTTTAGTCACAATGTTTAGGTGACTCTGCTGCTCATTCATAATATAAACCAGTGACTCTGGTCTGAAGGAACGTGCATTTTCTGTCCTACTGAATAACGGACTACATTCACCTTGCATCCCAGGTGTAAATCAGTCCTCAATTAGAGGCTCACAATAAAAGACCAGCAGGGCTCTGAGGACTGGAATTGAGAACCACTGTTACATACAATAATAGACTATAATTATGTAATTGTATTGTGCCCACACCACCGGTAACTACTTAATTTTCAGTCCTATGAATGTACAGTAGAAGCAAAGGCAGGCAGGACATAAAGTACATTCCCTGCTCTTATTTCTGTCGGTCAGTCCTTACCCGATTCTGTTCATATTTGTAGGGGATCTTGAGGTTCTCAGTGGCACGAATCATGGCCTGCATGGAGGTGAAGATGTTTTGGTAAACAAGTCGGATGAAGCCTCTCTTATCTTCGTCTGAGTAGCCGGCTCCATGGATGATCCTCATCTGCTTGATGAAGGTGCTCTTGCCACTTTCTCCCGTACCTGAACGGGACACAGAACACAGAGACATCAAGTAAGAGACAGTAAAGTTATGCTGCGGGCGCTGTGAGATGGTGCTGCAGAGCCACGCAAGGCCTGGCTTGTTATCACATCTAGAATACAAACCAAGACGCAAGAGACAAGAGGTGTAATGTTGCATTGAGTAGGTGCATTAAAAACCACTCAGTCCAAGATGCAGTTTCATGCTTGACCTTCTGAGAGACACAAAAAGTTTAGAAGAGAGAATTTTCTACAGCTTCTTCTTTTGACTTCGACACCTTTGTTTTCCTTGTTCAATAACAATAAATACACTTTTACCACTTTTACCACATTTTTACTATTCCCTTTGAAATTAGCAGGACTGCGTTATGGTAATGTTCAATCTCTGACTTTTGCAAACTTTTGCATCTATTTGATTGATTTTTCATCTATTTAATTTGCTGGATAAATCCAAGTACAACTTCTTACTTGATTTTCTAGGAAATTGACTATATCACAAGATACATTTCATCCACCCTCATTGATATAAATGGGGTGAACAAAAAATTAGGAATACCTCTTAGTATAAGACAATACAGTTCAACAGCACCGCAAACTACTACCAAAATGAGCATAAACTATTGAATTCTTTACAACAGTTACTGTGCGAAAAACTAAGCATTTTAATTTCATGAAGGTAGGATTTAAGCAGGGCTGTTGCATTAAACTAGGAGTGTCATAATTTCGATTCTATATCAAAATTCGATCGACATGAGTGATCAATTTCAACCTTCGAAATCAAAAGTAGGATCGGTGATTCTCCCTGTATTTTATTTTTCTCTCCATGCCCGCCTACTTGCGTGTGTCCGGCATGCACCCGAAGAAGAAAGATAAACAACATCTAAAGGATGACACAGCATGGCTTACCGGTAGCCTGCAGCTGTGTTACTTTTTGAGACACTGTGGCCACTGCTGGAGATGATGGACAACAGAACTGGAAAATCCTTCTGCTTCCCTGAAATCACCGGTGTGGAAACATTTTGCCTTCCCCATGAGTTGTGTAAACAATGAATGTGTTGTTGACAGAAAAACTACAGCTTGTAGGCTATGCTACACCCTTTGGTGAAGTTGACAGATTTAAACGTCCAGGGTCAATAACTCATAAGTGAAACATTCTTAAACACAAACAACGCCTCTTTCCTACTGTAGTAAGGTAGACAACGAGCTAAAACCTAATTTCCACCAAAACAAGCCGTCCTCTGAGCTGGATAAATAACATTGTTCTCTATGTACAGCTGGCTATGACACAAGTGTGCAGGGATTAATCCTTGTGGCTTTTTGCAGGTGAGGAAACTCAAACTGTTGCTGTAAAGTACCCTTCTGCCATCTAGTGGCTCTTTTTTTCCCCAAAATTCCTGATGAATTAAGTTATTGTTATTACATTTTAAATAAAGTATTTAAATTTGACCATATGACCTTAGTGTGGTACATTCCCAAAAACTATGGCGGTTATATCACATGTGATACCATGTGGCCTATCCTTTTAAAGAAGAATTTGAAAATGTGAATGACAGTTGTCAGAGCATTAAACCAACGATCTGTTGATCTTTACAAAATCAAGACTCAATAGTCTAACAATGACATAGCCGTCAGTGCTGAAAAAAAAAAAGTTTACATCGAAAATAAAATAAAATTGAAAGTCAGATCGCATTGTGGATTTAGATAATCATGACACCCCTACATTAAAACGCATTAATTCTAGCCAGGGGGCACCCAATAAACTTGCGCATGTATCAATATAACATATACTGTGATAGAACATTTTATCCATATTACCAACTCCTATTAGGTGCTAGTCCCTGTGCCCTCTGTTTAGTGGACAACTCATCTTGAAAGCACGCTCATCCACAGTGGTGCCAAGATGATGACAAGGAGCCAAATCAGTGCCCCAAGACAGATGCTCCATGAGAGGCAAAAATGAAAGAAAACCTTGATGCTAGTTGAAGAGATCCTTGAACATGCAGCAGTCTGTTTTTGTGCTTGATGTGTAATTAGTCATCATTAATTCCCAGTTAATCGATAAGCAAGGCAAATGAGCACAACCCGGTAAAAATGAAGCATTAGTAATGGTCTAATAGCTACTTTTATCTAAACTAGATTAATGTGAGGCCACCATCTAAGTCAGTTTCACGCATTATGAAATCACTCTACTGAAATTCCAAGTTGATTAACTAAACTGGTTACGACTGCTAATACGTCAAAGCTTCTTTGTCCTGACGTCAGGAAGTTATCGCAGAGTTTGGAAAAGAGAACGAATCGAAAAATATTTCCGGGGGGAAAAAGAAAGTGTAATGTGGGAAAATGCTAATTAATTGAGTGAAGATAATTAAGACAATCTGCTCTATATTCAGGATCTAACACTGGGCTGCCTCTGCCAAAAGGTGACAGCAGGGGTTGTTGTCAAAAAGGCTGCATTCCTTCAGTGATCCTCCTCTGCCCTCCTGAGTCCATATCTGGCTGTAAGATCATCGCAATTATCAAGTGGTGTCGGGTTTCCAGATTTACATATATAGTAAGGAGCCTGAGCAAAGAAAAGATCATAGGTATATACTTTAAGACATTTATTCTGCTTCTTTCCACACTACATCATCCATTATTTCAAAGGAGAAATTACAATCTCAAATGCCGGTTTTAAAGCTTTCTGAGATCTATAGTGATTGCTTGGGGGGGGTCTAGTGGGCCTAACCCACATTTCACACTAGCCCTCTTGTGTTCTACATGGCCAGAAAGACAACCCTCAGGCTACCAAAAAAAAAAAAAAAAAGAAGAAGAAAAAAGCCGATGGCATTTCAGTCCTCCTCAAAAAAGGGATCCAGCACATCCATGATATCTGCAAACTGAAAGGGAAAGACGAGGAGGAAAAAAAACACACACATACACTCATCTCACCACCACCTACATTCAAGGTTTTTGAAGAGCAGCCATATTTCCGTTACCATGGCAACCCCTCCTCTGTCTCCCTCTCTTTTTCATTCCTGTGTTTTTTTTTTCTCTCTTCTTCTTTTTTTAAATCCCCCCCCCCATCCACCCCTTCTCTCTCCTCTCTTTCGTAGCAGACAGTAAATATAACTGTGAGCCCCTCAGGCTTGCTCTGTGCTCTTCATCTTTTGGTGTACCACAGAGAAGAAGGGCCTCGGCTCCACAGAGACTTTGTGGGGGGAAAAGCTGGTCTGAGGTCAGTAATAGGGGGGTTACCAGAGGACTGTAAAAGGGTTGGGAGAGATAGCTGCGTCTTTGTTGATGCAGGAAAGATATGCCTTAACTTGTGATGCAAAATTTGGGTTTCAACACTCACTCCATAAGGGGAAAAGGACCTTCCTCCATCTTCTCCTCCAACTAAATGTCCAATTTTGGAAAACAGAGACTGGACAGACTCTATGATACAGTGAAAAGGTCTTATCTTCCTCGTTTCTCCTGGATGAATCAGTGCATTGCAGCGAATGCCACAGACCGGTACCTGCAAAGTAGTCGGCCTAATAAAATGGTAATTGTGTTGCTAACAAAAGGAGTCAAGTACAGAGTGTGTTCTTTGTGTTGGGCTGCAGTGGTAGTGTCCTAGTAGTGACTGCAGACTGCTTCAGCTAAGGAGCAAGAGGATCACTCTCCAGCTTAATGTCTGATTTATTTCTCGTGACCCCGTCACAAGATCTCCCTCCGCTGTGTTCTCTTAACTGTCGTGTCCCTCTTTCACCAGACAACACACTACGAGCCTCTGTCTTCCTTTTTTCCTCCCCAAGATTGTACCAGCCCGAGCCACAACCATTTCCTTGCCCTCACCAACTCTCCCCCACAACTACACACTCGCCCCCCTCCCTTTCGTCACAACCCCTCCTAACCTCCCTTAGGCTAGAAATATGCCTCTCCATTCTCATCCCTCTCTGTCAAGAATTTTGGATATTCATAACTAGAATCCATCCATTCTTTTTTGGTAATGACCTAGAAAAAGGAGGTCACCTTTTAATAGCTCACACACTACTTGGGTTTGATAATGCTTTCTGTTCTAGGTAGGAACGAGTGTGATAGGAAAAGACAAGAGAGCTTGGATTACGCCCCAATACAACAGTGCAAGGCACACTATAACAGCCCACACACCAACACTGGTCTTTTATTGTGTCTCTTGGAACAGCGCGTCAAGTGTCAATCAAAGCTAACCCAACGACAATGAGCACAAAATTAAAACTTGCTCTGCGTAGCCAAATTAAGGACAACTAGTGAAATAAAAACAGTATATAAATACTAGCAGCTATCCATCATGTAAAGACGCCAAACACTTCACCTGTATCCTCTGTTGCCAGGCTAGCTTTCATAAGCCTTTACATAACGTGACTGATGTCAGCTTGTGACACAACAACTGATGTACTTGACACTGCTGTCTTGGTACAGCACTTTTGGTTGATCCCAGTTGCCACACTAGTTATGTCTGTGTGCGTGTGTGTGCAGAGCCTGCTTTGTTTACACTGTCTGCTCGTATCGTATAATTCTTCCATTGGGCTTCACATGCAGGCACGAGTGGCCACAGAAGGCCTCGTGCACAAGCAGGGCAATCTCTGCTAAACCCGGCCCCCCCCGCAACGCCCGTGACAGCTTTCGATGAACATGAGATGGGGAGTATCATGGCGAACCTGCATGCAAATACACACAAATGTAGTGGTCAATGGGTATGAACATTGTGGGCTTATCTTAGCTGTCTTTCAGGCAGCGCAATCTCAGCAGAGAGAGAAAATTTGCATAGATATAACAGAGGTTAAAGTATTATCAAAACCTCGAAATTGCCATCAGCCAGGTGTTAGCATTTTATCATCAGCGCTCCGGAAGGATACTACATGAATCAGGCAGTCACAAGGCTAACCAAAATGTAGCGTGGGTCTCAATCCTTCACTAAATTAATCTTGGAAACTAGCCTCTTTCAGGCGCCTAAAGTAAGGGATTGAGCCAAGGCAGCCTGGAGCTACACAACACACACACCAGCTGCCTAACCAACTGTGGACACACACAGATCCTGTGGTCAACCTCAAGGCATGCATGTTACCTCCACTGCGATGGCCCATTTCTTCCCTTTTTTTTTTTCCTTGCAATGGCCTAGGCCATGCAGAGCAGACAGTACAGGACTTCAACAAACACACACACACACAAGCATATAGAGACAGGAAAGAGGGCTTTTTCTCTCTCAGTTCTCATGCAGATTTTTAACATGTGTTGCTTTGCTGTCAGGATCCGGGTAAAACACTGCTGCTTTGTGCTGATGTCTCTCTGCCTCTGATGAGTGCTGGATGTGTGTGTGGGTGTCGGAGCTGTAAATTGAATATACATACTATAGCATGCACTGCGCATAATACACACACTCGCAAATTCAAAAACCTTCATCTGTCCACCTTAGGATGGCTTTGTCTGTTCACCAGTGAATATGTGCTGAGTGCTGTTCTGTTCGAGTGGGTGTGGGTGAGCCAAAAAAAAAAAAAAAAAAAAATCTAATACAGGCTTTAAAAAAGATTTTGGAGTCAGCAGCAGTGTTTTAGTCTACAAAAAACATACACTCTGCTTGGCTGCTATTAACTAAAAACAGCCAAATCCTTGATATTGACATTATTTCTTAAGCCATAGCAATTATTTTAGGGAATCTCATCATGGAAATTCTGTGAGATAACATCACTTTATGTCCACACATGGGCAGAAACCGTACTTAACGCATCTCTGCTACACTGCTTTAAATGTATCCACATTTGGTTTGCACGCTTCTCTCACGATAGACCATTCATGTGGCTGGATGATTTCCAACCTTTGTAGAATTCACAACCACAATACACGCCTAACATTCTGCAAAAAAAAAAAAAAGTCTGTCAATAGTCTTATCATACCAAATCCAACTTGAAACTAAAAGATGAGGTGACAGAAGATGAAAGTGTGATCAGAGAGAAGTGTGGGCTTTACTGTACACAGCAGCTGGTGGGAGTAAACAGGAATGAACATGCCACCCTGTCAGCACAGAGAGGGGCTGGAAGAAACTGGCAGTGAACAGAAAGGCAAGCTACGTCCCTGTCCTGTCTGGGGACCAGGGTAGCAGCAGTATGTGGGACAGTCACCATCTAGCCTCATTCACCCCCATATCTCAGGAGAACCAGCCATGACCCCATTTGGAACGTGTGTGTGCGTGCGTGTGTGTGTGTTCATCTGTAGCACTATGAGCAATATGAGGAATTGTGTAAAAGACACCATGTCAAAAAGAAGAAACAAAGAGTGTTTACAGGGTTGTCTGAGACCTGAGCATTTACCGGAAACTAGCATAAATATAGAGGGAGTCTGGATGGAGACATCGGCTGTGTTTAATGATGCAGAACATACTCTGTGTGTGTGCTTACTTCACTACGACTTCAAGATTTGTGAAGTGATCGGTGACCTTTTGACCTAAAGCAACTTGGAATGACAGCAAGACTTTTAAAACATTATATTTGCGGTTCAAATTTTAAATAATCCTTACCAGTTACTGGAAATTGTATAGAGTGAGACAGATACTGAATAAAACACGACCAGGAACAGCAATCAAGCTTCATTAGAGTCTCCAAGATGTGATCTTACATACAGCACCTTATCATTTCATTTTGTGTAACGTGTCCATAACAGATATTTCTACACAATCTTAATTATCATACAAAGTAGTTGCAGTTTTTCCAAGGCCTCACATGTAATTCATGACATACAGAATCTGTTTTATCTGAAACAAAAGTAACCAGCATTAATTTACCTAGCCTAAAAGATGCTCAGAGAGAAGTTCTGGATAACATTGGTAATAAAAACATCATTATTTCATTCATGCAAGTAATGTGAATAAATGAAGCACTTTAACCTGAGAAAAAAAGATTTTCCTGACATTAATGTTACTATAAAATCCGAAGTTTTACAAGCATCCTACTGAATACTGTCTGGTAGCAAAACATTTTCATTCACAACAATGATGCAACCACAGTTACAACCACACATGCTGAGAAAACTACAACATGGTTGTTTGTGTTTCAATTTTAAATCTGTTTTTTCAGACACTTTCTGAACTATTCTCCAAAAAAAACTATGCTAAGAAAAAGTTGACATTTAAGTGAAATCAGCAGGGGCAAAATATATCGGCTGATATTAGTTGAACACAAATATGCAAGTATCTGTGTACACTGACTAATAAGTCACAAGAAATTGCAGATTGTACAGAGATGACCAGGATATGTTTGAGGTAATTTGGAAAACGTGTCTATTACATAATTTGCCCACCGCAGAGATCTGATAAGTTCTCTCTTCATCTGTAAAATGTACTGCATAGTACCTATCTTGGTTTCATATGCTTACTAACAGGATCTTTATCAAAAATGTTTATGTAAAAAAAAAACAAAAAAAAACATCCGCCCGTATATCGTTGTTAGACATACGCAACGCCTTTCTCACAATGATTTCCATACTTATAAGTGTTGGATCTGACCATGATGAAGAGGATTTCAGTATGACTGATCATCCACATAGCTCCACATTCACTGGCATGAAAAAGTACCGTACTCACTCACTCACAGACACACACACACAAAATCAGTGAGGAGTAGAGCTAGAAGATCCCTATTGCCATATATGATCAAAATAAGACGGCTTGGCAAGAGAAGCAAGGTCAGCAATAAACATTTGAGCCTAACCCCTGATCCTCTTCCTGGTTCAATCAGACTGTTCGCCTAAAGGATGTCTTAACCTGGTAACAAGATGTTCTGCTGGAACAGAGAGAATCAACAAGAACAATTCAACTGACAACATTTTGGCAAACTGTACTGTCCTTTAAACTGGGATGATGCGTTATCAAGCAGTCATCAACATTTTAGTAGTTGAGTCAACTTTGCCCCCGTCAGACCCTTTTTTTTCCCTCATATACCGTGCTTGACAAATTCTCTGATGACCAAAAATGCCATGCTGACGTAACGCCGGGGATGTTTTACTGACCATCAGACATTCTGTTCCTCGGATTTCATGTAGAAGCAACATTTTCCTAAAAAGTGAATGCCCACTGGTACACTTGCAGCTTGACTGGGAGCTTACAATTTACCTCAGTCAGCACTTTGGGAAACCCTGAAGCGTTTGCCCTTCCATCTCACTTTACTGACCGTTCGCTCGCTCCAGCAGTTCATTTACCCGATGCAGCAAAGGCCACAGCTCCTGGCCCACTGTGTTTTGACCAAGTAGAGGCAAACCACTGTTCTGTGGAGCAGGAAGCTGTCGGTATGGCCTGATATGGCCCTCAGTGACAGGCAGCCAGACTGTGGGCACTGCTGCAGCCTTGGCAGTGCTGTTACTTTATGACCAAGTGGCTAAGCTTGAAGCAGTTATAGCATTTACCTACAAAACTAACCCTAACATTCACCCGCACTGTATTCTCAGTCTGGAAACTTTACGTCTCTGTCTGGCATAAAATCGAACCAAACCTCAGTTGTTTCGTCTTGTGTTTTGCAATTCTGGCAATGCACCCTGGCTGTATAGTAAACCCTGCCAGGAAAGGAAAGTGAGACTGAAGGAGGGTGGACCTGAATTAGTGATAGAAACACTGTTGGGGGAATGCTACATCAGTCTAGATCTGAAACAATTATCAGATTAAATCGATAAGCTGAGAGAAAGACCACTGGCAACGATTTTGATAATTGATTCATCATTGTCATTATTTTTTTGAAAAAAACTTCAGCTTCACAAAAGGGGAGGATTTGCTGCTTTTCTCTGTCTTATATCATTGCAAGCTTAATAGCTTACTGGTAAGAAAATGAGCCATTTTAAGATGGGAAATTTGTGATTGTTCCAGTATTTTCTTGCATTTTACAATTAATCAGAAAAATAATTGTTGGAATACGGATAATGAAAATTTTTTTTGTGACAGCTCTCCATCAATCATTCAATAGTGAGTTCAGACATCTTCAAGTATCACAACACCAGATGTGAATAGGCTTACACCACCTTCATGCCTCCACACTAAAATATTTAATCACAGAAGCTACAGCAGTCTCCAGTGACACATTATGTACAACTAAAACTGTGCATACGTAGACAGGAGTTGTTGGGTACATGGCTGCAGGCTTACATGAAATAAACAACCAATCTTCTGTATATGCACCGAACTGTGAGGTAGCTAATGGCAGACCAACTTCCACAACCATCTACTGAGATGGACAAACTGTCCGAGCTCAATATTCCTCTCCTTTAAAATACACTTGATAGTTAAATATTCAGACACAGAGATCTCCTTCTTCCTCCAGCAAGGTATGGAGAGGCAGGCAGCTCACTGCGAGCCGTGGTGCCTGAGAATAATGCCAGGGGATAATAGGAGTCAGTGACATCTCAAAGTCTGAGCAGCGGATGTGTTTAACCAAGCCTATTAAGACCTGGACTAATCCTGCCTTACACGTCCTTATCCAGGCGTCCACTGACAGCCTTAACTCACACAGGATGGGCCACTTACAGCATGACCGACTGCAGCTCTTGCTTTCTTTCTGTCTGTCTGTCACACTGACACTTTACATGTTTTTTTTTTATACTTGATGTCAAAATCTGGCCGATACTGGAAATACTTAGACAGCAACAAAAACACTTAGTGAACTGGTGATAAACAGACACTCAAGCTAGAGTGGAGATAGAACGTAACTGATCAACTCTTCATCCATCATCTGGCAAGAGAAATATGACTGCAGTACATTTCATATCCTCTGCGCAAACACAAACACCCCTTTTCACCTGCTCACCCTGGCAGCCAGGTAGAAAAGAGTTTTACGGCGGATAAAATGACACAGGATAGAATACGTCCCATCGACGATATGGCTGTGGTATGGCCTACTTCTCTGAGCTGAGGTATTCAGCAGGGAAATGAAAGGAGACACACATGTCAAATAACCAGGGCTGCTTTTGGTGGGCGAGAAATGAGAGCAAACGTTTTGAAACTAAGGATGCAACCTAGATAATTCTAATTGTCCTAAAAATGGACACCTGCTTTTTTTTCTTCAAAGAGGTTTCACACTTATCTGTTGTTTTAACTGAGTGGTGGGGTCACATCGTGCGCACCCAGTTAGAAGTTAGGCTGCTACAAGATGCATGTATACACATTAAATTTTTCCTGAAAGGGATGCAAGTACATTTGTGATAAAACATGCCCTATTGTTCCTCTTTGTTTCCACAGAACTATGAATCAATGCAGTACAGGCCAACTTATTCAACAGCAGCTCCCACCTGCCCACACACCAGCTATATAAATAGCTAACCTACTCAGCTAGACTCCAAGATGAGGGGGCAAATCCCTCAGTATCCTTGGCTAATGGACGGGTAAATTTGTGACACTGGGTGCACACTAAAAAAAAAAAAAAAATACTGATAAATGAATGCAAATCAAGCAAGGTCTAGCTGAGGCACCTGAAGCTCCATCCAGTTGTACAAATGTTATGCAACCTGGTTTAAAGCAACAGTGCACAGCAGCCCCCAAAGCTGCTAATTCTTCTATTATCAAGAGACCATCTTCACCTTTTAACCACTATCAGCTAAGAAACCACGGTGGCAGATCAGGGGCTGGTTAGCTTGAGGGGCTAGTCAATAACATCAAACTGGCCCACTGACTAGCATGTGGTGGCCTGTAAACGGTGACATCTTAGTAACTTCGATGCCAAATAAGCTGTTGTCTGCACACCAATGCCAATACATACACTTGAATAAAGAGACAGTATCGCTGGCTGGCCAATTCATGCAGATACGAACCTCGACAAGCCAGTTTACTAATTTTAACTGAGCAAGCTACAAAACAAGCCACGCATTTCGAAAAAATAAATATGCCATAACGTTTCTCATACTGAAACCAGGCTCCCAGCTAGCAGCCTTAACTCGTAGCATATTTGCTAGCATTACCAAGAAGGCCCAAAAGGAGGCTAGTTTTCCATATAACGACACAAGACATGACAATAAAAAAAAGATATTTCAGGATTAGCATGCCACATACCGAGAAGAAGTAATTTCAGCTCTCTCCTGGAGTCTCGCTTGTCTCGGCGCAGTTGTTTGTCAATTTCTGCATTGATTCGTTTCGACTCCTTCGCCTCTTCGCTCAGGCAGCAAGCCATCATGGACTCCAGAGTCATCCCCTCTGCTTGTGGCAGCCCGGTTAAGACGGGACCACGACAACGCTTGCCCACGGTTTCAGCTTCTCCCGAAAAAAAACCCCCGGTCCTCGCTTCGATCTCAGGGCGAGGAGGAGGAGGTGGTCTGTCGGGGCTGGACGGATGAGTGGACGGGACTGGGGGGAGGGGGAGGGGAGACTAGCTAGGGGCCTCGCTGTCAAGTTGTCCCCCCCGGCCGAGAACAACTGCGACTTCACCCGGGTGTTCTCGGCAAATCACGGGAGACTCGGACAGGGGAGGGAGTCAGGAGACGGTAGGGGCCTCCCCGAGATGCTCTGCCCGCCCGTTTCTCAACACAGCTAATATTAAAATGACTGCAAACTGTTACAGATTTAACCACTCAATAGCCGGTGTATATCATTAACCCTCTGCTCTGTCACTGCGCGGTCCAATCCTGTCTTTTCGTCCGTCACTGTGGTCCAATTCTAGCTTCACAATCCGCCAAAAAGTGGCTGAAAACTGCAGTGTCGCGACATCCAAACCCGTTAACAGTTGATATCTGTGCAGTCTCACCAATGTTAGCTAGCTCGTTTACACCTGAAAAAGAAGTCGTAGTCCTTGCCAGTAAGCCAACGTTAGAGTGATAACCGTTATTGCACTATCCACGCCGCAGCAATGCGACCGTTTTAACTAACTAACGTTACATTAGCTAACGTTGGCTAAATTAGACGCAACGGCTACGGGCGCTAGCTCCCTCAACGACGCCTAAGCTACTGTGTCAACCCGCAGTGATTGAAACAGCAGGCTGGGTTGAAGGAATTTGTCCGCCTAGCTAGCGATAGCAGGACAGCACCCCATCACATCCTGAACCATTTTGACGGTGAATATATCTATGTATATAAGCTACAATCACAGCGTGAAAGAAGGGATAAAAAATGCGTGCCGGTTTAGCTGCTTTTTTATTTTTTTTTTGTTGTTGCCAGAAATGAGTTCACAGCAAACAGCTGGCTCTCAGAATGGCTCGTCCCTGGAATAAGGTGGGCACATACACGCACATATACACACACATATACACACACACACGCACTAGTGTGATGCCAAGCAAGGAGGAGGAGAATCAGTGGTGTTGAGTGACAGACGGAGGATTGCATGAAACAAGTTTGTGACAGACCAATTGACTGAACGAGGCGGGGTCTTTGGGTTGGGATCTGACTCTCTCAAGTGAACGCTCAAGTTAGAGGTCCATGAGATGCAAAACCGTCACTATATATGCATTGGGAAAGTGCTGTTTTTTGTACTTCTCTATAAATCCTAAGCAATGGATTTGAGATCAGTGCTAAATTAATAATCTGCATTGCAGAAGAAGATCTTTCAACAATATCAACTGTCCATCAAGGCAGAATAGGTTGAAATGAGCACTCTCCATCACTCCATCAATAACCTGCAGTATAATGCATGAAGCGTCAGACCAAGAGGAATGATAAACGAGGTCTGTGGCCGCACTTGGACTGTGATACCAGTGACATCTTGTGGTCATACTCTTAGACTACAGTTGCATGCAGAAACTAATACAAGCTCAAGAACTAGGAAATAAAAAACACCAATAAAAGAAAACCATGCACACCAATCTTACTTTAAATAAAACTTGGAGCTTTATGCAGTGGTGCATTACACAAATAATGTACAAAAAAACAAGCACAGGGTCATGATAAATAGAAAAAGCAGCCTGTTATTACATAATTGAAAACAAAATTGTTTGATGAATACAAAATTGGGAAAAGGGCAATATAGCTACTCTTTAATTCTTACCACAAGTGGGGTAAAACATGTAACATTTGACCAGATGGTGGCAGCAGAGTACTGACATAGTCCCCCCTAAATCAGATGTGTTTTTCTATTGATGTATTATGATTTTAGTACATCTCACTCAGCCTAACAGGCAGAGGTCTACATGGTCAGATATGGCCTATCTTTATTAGCCTAAGCTTTCAGTCAGATATCCTCCTCAAGGCATAAACAGGTAGCAAGTGAATGCAGCAGTGTCTATAGAGACAGCCAAGAAACACATAAAAAGAGGACGTAACCTGCATAATAAATTGGTTAGAGCCAACATATATGAACTGTCCCTTAGCGTGTCACTTTAATAACCATTCACACCCCATTTCCTCCCTTAGGTTCCAGGGCATAGAGCAGATTGCTCTTCATAGAGGGGGTGATGTTAACAGGAGGTTATGCCAGCGAGAGCTCAGCCCTTCATTCTGCTGTGTTCACTTGATACCTGTTCATGCCTTGAAGAAGGTCTCGCAAATTAAAAAGATTCTTGCACAGATTTGAGGGTGCAAATGCTTTTTTTTTTCATTCAGTTTGATATTTTTTAGCTCCAGCACCTCAGCTAATCTGATACTGGGTGAGTGGTGTATTTTTCTCTATTTTTGATTAGTCTAAGCTTTACATTTTCAATTTTAGGTGTATTTAGGCTTACATATGCCTTGATATTTAATGTTAACATTGCCATGACTACAGTTAGCATTAAGATACTGGTTAATACTGGAATAACTGAACGACAGAGTTATGTTGCCATCCCAAAGGGACAGCCATGCTACTTGTGGGGCTAAAATATAATAGTACAAGTACAAATGTTTACAAGAATTTCAGTAACATTAGTCCTCCTGTTTAAGAACCATTCTCAATTACTCTGCTGCTCAAAGTAGTCACAGAAGAGGCGTCGGATCTCCTCAGCATGACTTTGGTCCATGTTGGTTGAGATGAGCGGCTTGTGGCTGGGTTGAGGGCTCTCTGCCTCGGCGACCTCCACCTGCCACTCTGCCTTGAAGGTGTCCCCGTGAGACTCGCACATGTTGTGCAGAATGCAGCAGGCCAGGATCATCGTGGGTACCACATCCAGCCCACAGTCATTCCTTTTGCTCAGGCACTGCCAGCGTGCCCTCAGCCTCAGCAGCGCCTCCTCGGACACACGAAGCGCTCTGGCGAGCCGCCGATTAAAAAGGCGCTGTGGCTCCGTCAGCGCTGCGTGACTTGCCCTTCTGCCTTTTTCTTCAGGATAGGCCTTCATCAGCCAGCTCTGGAGCGGGTAGCAGGCCTCCCCGA